>NC_142701.1:1956662-2185691 GCF_029339155.1 Prunus mume
CTAATTTTAGGCAATTTTGCTGGGGATTGAACCTGATTTGTTGATTTTTGTTATTGATTATTGGTGTGGCTCAAAGAGGCACGCTAGTAGCATTGGACTTATGGTTTAGAAGAGCCAAATTTAGGTTTCCCATCAAAAGCTGCACGTTGCCTCCGATATGGATGATTGATTGGTAACCATTTTCTATACCTGATGTAACAAATTTTGTGGCCATTTTTCAACCTGTGACTAGGTGTATCATCGCCGCATATTGGACAAGATTTATATCCTTTAACAACACAACCAGATAAAGTTCCCATAGGCAAGAAAATCATTAATTGTCCACAGTAATACACCTCTAAGTGTAAAGTATTCTCCTATGTGTGCATCATACACTCCTTTAATCTCATCCCACAAAGATTTTAAATCATCAATAAAAGGCTCTAAATAAACGTCTATATTATTGGGACCGAAAATCAATAAAGTCAACATCCTGAACTTCCATTTCATGCATAGCCATGGTGGGAGATTATATATAACTAAGATAACTGGTCAACAACTATACCTGCTACTTAAAGAACTGTGGGGATTGAATCCATCATATGAGAGAGCCAATCTCAAGTTACTCGGCCAGACTCAGGCCATTTATCATCAACAAGTTTTCAAGACAAGGAATCCGCCTAGATGAGACATATAACCTTCAATTGATTTTCTAGCAGCATACCAAGTCAAACTCTTCACTGTCTTACGTGATTGAAACATTCTTTTAAACCTTAGAATGACATAAAATACCACACCATCTTCGCTGGCACACCCTCTTTCAAGATTGAATCTTTGCCTTCCTTCCACCTTAAGATACCACAAGTAGGACAATTGGTTCTTCATAATCCTTCCTATACAAGATGCAGTCATTGGGGCATGAGTAGATTTTCTCATAACTCATCCCTAAAGCAGACAAGGTATTTTTTGCCTCGTACATAGAGGAAGGTAGTGTATCGCCTAAATCATTATCATCCATCCCTAATTCTTCAGAAACAAAACTAAACCTACTTTACTCATCTTCTTCCACATTTCTACTAGCATTAGTAGTCCATTCCCAAGGTTCTCCTATGCCATGTCCAAATCTTATAGCTTTGGTCAATTTCATTAAAGTATAAGTGGTCCCTTATAATTCCAACCCCAAACAATCGAATATTCCCACATTTAACACATGGACAATGAATATGAGTTGTATCTCCAAGATTTTCTACAGCAAATTAAAAAATCCTTCCACCCCTAACTCATATGCCTTCGATCTTCTATCAGCATGCATCCATGATTTATCCATCTCACACACTATAAAATCATTTATATAATAAAGTGAAAAGACCAGAAATAAAACACTACTATATTCACATAGCAAAGAATAAATTGAAAATAAAAACGTAAAAATAATAAATAAATAAAAAATTAGACGACGGTATTTACAAAATAATCGTCGTTTAATAGCAGTTCAGACGACTACATCCCGAATTACCGTCATCATTAGGTTACCCAAACCCAAACCCAAAAAATTTGTATTGCTTCTTGAAAAACATTGTTCTGGGTTCATGTAGAATAAAGACGACGGTTAACGGAGATACCATCGTCTTTAGTCTATGTATTGCTTTTGGTGAACAAGTTCTGGTTATGGTAGCTTAAAGACAACAATTAGTGTAGAAATAGTCATCTTTAGGCTACCAAATACAAACAAAAATTCAGACGACGAGAATAAATGAACAAATGACGTACAACGAAAATTTAGACGATGGTTTGGTCCATCAACCGTCGTCGTGGGTTAGAAAAAACCACAGCCTAAATCTCCCATTCCCAATCCTTTTCCAAGAACCCATGGCCAAACAAACATATAAGAACCCATAACAGAGAGTTATTATAACAAGCATGCCAACACCAAAACATATATTGAGAACCCATAGCTCCCAAAACATATATTAGGAACCCATAGCTCCTAAAACATATATTTAAAAACCCATATACAGCTCCCAATTAAGAATCCATAGCTCCCAAAACATATATTAAGAACTCATAGCTTACAATACCAACGAAATCATTTATGGATTTAAGATATATCATTAAATAAAGATATATTAAGGTTTGTACTTACATGGATATTGAGAGAGAGCTCAGAGAATATAACCAATGCTTGAGAGAGAGCTCAAAGAAACAGTCCAATGCTTTGAGAGACAGAGAGAGAAAAAACTTTAAGACAAATTTATGTTGAAGAGAGAGAACGAAATATTTTAGGGTTAAGGAGAATTCAGAAAATTTTAGCCCACGGTCAAAAAATTTCAACGGACTGCATTTTTAAAAGACCACGGAAAATACATAACTTATGACGTTTAAAGTTTGAGTACAATGACGGTTTACTAAACATAATGACGTTGTAAACCGTTACTACGTCAGTACTTTAAAGAAAACGTCGTAGTAAATTAGTTTCACATCGCTTCTTGAAAAACCAACGTCTTAAATATAAAATAATTAGATGGGCTTTGGGTTTCCTGGGATTCGAACGCGTAATTGACCAAAAACAGCCAACAGGAAACCGGCATCATTTCAAATACCCTAAACCCCAAAGCCTAAACCCTAAATTTTACAATAATTGTAAATATAAAAAATACACAAGTATGAGAAAAATGAACCGAAAATCACTACGAACTCCTTACAACAATGCCTTCTATATTAGTAGGCTAAAATCAGGATTTCATATATTTGAATTTATGGCCACAAATGGATCACATAAACCTTAGGGTTATGTTAAGAAAGTATACGGACTGTTGTGCTTTGTCTCTAAATTTTTTTGACTTTTGTTATCACTTGTAATTTTGAAAACTAAAATTACAATTTTCAAACCTTTAGGGGGAAGATATTCTCTCAATGAGTGCATAGTATTTGTTTGTTTATTTTCCGGAATTTTTTTTGAATATATTATAAATATTAGGAATTAAATACAATAAAAAAATATTTTAAAAATTACATTTTTAAAAACTTTATGGGGGAGACAATCTTTCAATGAGTGCATGGTAGTTGTCAATCTATTTTTTGGAATTTTTTTTAAATTTATTATGAAGATGAAGAATTAAATACAATATAAAAGTCATATTAATATGAACTGACACGTGTATATAATCGACGTTGCATTTATTTACAACAACGTTAAAAAATGTCGACCGACGTCATAGTTCATTTAGACGGCGAAAATTTAAGCATTGACGTGGTTCACAATTTACAACCTCACTTGTTATGACGTCACCGACGTCTTTAATACTTACAACATCCATATTATCTGAATAACCGACGTGGTTTAGATTTACAACGTCGTTCTTAACATAGTGGACGACGTTGTTTAGTGCCTACAACGTCAACTTTTGTAAGTTTACCGCTGTTGCATGTTATGTAAGACGTCCAAATGTTGGTATTAACGGTCGTGGTATATTTGTACAAAAAAATTTCATACAAGATGAAGGTATATGTAGTCTTCAGTTTTATATATAAACCGTCGTGTTTTATCAATTTCATGTTCGCCATCGATGTTTTATTTCAATCTATAATAAGACGGTGGTGGTTTATACTAATGAGACGTGTTAACAGGAATGAGACGTCGGTTTTTGGGATTTAAATTTAGTTTTTATGAATTACTATCATTGTCATTCATATAAAGTCATAAATAACCTAAACTAAAATAAAATAAAATTTATTTGATGATTGTTCAATAATTACAAAAAAAAAAATGTACATTTTTAATAAACCCTAAACATTGTTAATAAAAATTATATCACTTATTATTCTCTATTTGTTTGTTAACAAATTCTGCCCATTCCAGCCTCACTTCATCAATATGTTCTTGTACATACTGAACTGGTTCATTTTTCTTGTCAAACTACAAAATAAAAGAAGAAGAATACAATAATATATTACTTGTGATCTCCAAGGGAGACTGTTGTAAAGAATAAACATGTGGGGCCCACTTACTATTGGTTTGAAGACTTTGGTGCATAATGCTTTCCTGCACAATCACGGGAATGGTTTGACATTTACCTATAAAAGGCTTCCCTCTTTTGCAAATGCTACTTGCACCATCAGAGAAGAAAATGAGAGCCCATGCAGAGAGGAAGGGAGAAAGAAAGAAGAGTGAGGAGAAAAGAGAGCAGAGAATTCTCCAAGAGAGAAAAATCAGTGAGGTAGAGAGATTATAAACACTAAAGTTGTAGCCTTATTATTGTACATATTGGAAAAGTTACTAATGCTGCTCTCCAAGGACGTAGGCATGACCGAACCTCGTTAAATATTGTGTCTCATTTATTTTACAGACAGCTCAATATTCCCACATATATCGTTCATTTTACAACACCATCGATATTTTAGACATTGTTCCTCCCCTATATTCTCTTCTCGTTTTTGTCTCAATTTTGTGTGGTTGAGGTTTCTCCTCTCTATTGGGTCCATTTTGTGGTCCATTTCCCTTCTTGTGTGGGTGTGTTTGAGGTTTTTCCCCCTGTTGGATCCAATTTTGTGGCCTTTCTCCCCCTTGTGTGGGTGTGATCTTAAGTTTTGCTTATTTGGGGCTTTTTCCTCTATTTTCTATCCTTTCCCCAGATCCCCACATGAATATCCCTCATTGTTTAGGTCCCTTGTCCCCCAATTTTCTCCACCCTATTTTGTGTTGTTCCAATATCACTCCTCTTATTTAGTGGGATTTCTGTCTATAATAGGTTCTATGAGTGTAGTGGGCTTTATGCCTTCTATGTTGAACTTTTTTGAGCTTATCTTTTATGGTTTGAATCAGGTGAAAATGCTTATGTGCGAACGTTATGTGAGAACACTGTTGGATCTAATCTAACGGCTGCATCAAAAGCAATTGTAAGTGTAAGTGTGGTATTAGAACGAGGTCTTCTTCTCTCTCCTCCCTCCAAAACGTTGAGTCGAAAACAGACGTCCTTTCCAAAATAGACGTCCCCCTCCAATCCAGTTGTTTAGTTTGTTCAATTAAGTGGCCAATTTTTTTATCAACTTTGATTGAGCAAGACTAATAACACTGAAGAGAGAGCGCCCCTGTTATTATTCGATTCCGGAAGAACACAGAAGTATAGCTCTCATTTTTATGGGTTTCTCATTCAGGCGAAAGAAAGTGTTCGTGTATTTTATATTATCATCTTTGTGGTTCGGTCTTTCTGGTCGGAACATTCAAAATTTGTCATGTTTACGGGGGGGAAATATCAAATTTAAGGGGGGAAATAAGTGTTGGGTTTTTCCCATATTGAATAGGACCATGTACGAAATTTCCCCTTCACATTCGGAATTTGTCATGCAATGTTTACGATTGTTCCCATACAAAAATACAAAAATACAAAAATACAAAATTACAAAATTCCCAGGCCGCCACACTCCCCTTTTCAAATTTTTTATTCATTTCCAATTAAATATTCGTTTAAAAATCGAATTGAAGGGGGAAAAATTCTAGAAAAAATCCTTCGGACTCGTGACAACATTTCCTTCCATGAAATATCCAGAAAAAGGCCGCATTATATAAATATCCATACGGAATTAATGTGATCGAACAAATAAGAATCTAGGGTTTGAAAAGTGTACTAGTGTTTTCATTTGCATCATCCAACACTAGGGTTTGTTCCCTAATTTTATTTTTCCCTCACACCAAAATCCGTTATTGTACTTTCAGTATGAAGTATTCATCCCGATACATACTTAGGAATTTTCCCCCATTTTTTCTGAATTTTCCTGTATTTTTTACGATTTTCTGAAGAAAAAATATTGAATAAAATACACACGGAATGCCAAGTGGCGGAGCTGGAGTGGGGAGCTGCAGACCTCAGTGACAATCGGCGCATTCCCATGCCGCCACACTCCCCTTTTCAAATTTTTTATTCATTTCCAATTAAATATTCATTTAAAAATCGAATTGAAGGGATAAAAATTCCAGAAAAAATCCTCCGGACTCGTGACGACATTTCCTTCCATGAAATATCCGGAAAAGGCCGCATTATATAAATATCCATACAAAATTAATGTGATCGAATAAATAAGAGTCTAGGGTTTGAAAAGTGTACTAGTGTTTTCATTTGCATCATCCAACACTAGGGTTTGTTTCCAAATTTTATTTTTCCCTCACACCAAAATCCGTTATTGTACTTTCAGTAGAAGTATTCATCTCGATACATACTTAGGAATTTTCCCCTATTTTTTTTCTGAATTTTCCTATATTTTTTTACGATTTTTTGAGAAAAAAAGGGAATAAAATACATATGGAATGCCAAGTGGCGGAGTTGGACTAGGGAGCTGCAGACCTCAGCGACACGCGGCGCATTCCCATGCCGCCACACGCCCCTTTTCAAAAAATTTATTCATTTTCAATTAAATATTCATTTAAAAATCGACAAAAGAAATACACAAATTTATGTCTGGTAGGTATTTTGGGTGTTTAGGGTTGATTCATAAATTCATAAATTTATTGACAAGAAAGGCGCGATTGGTGAAGTACGGCGCCACTGTCAGGAAGAAGAAAGGAGCTTTTTCAAACAGCACGACTTGACACTTGGGCTAAGGGGAACTGCAGCCTACCCGTTTTACCATAAGCTTGCTTTTTCCCTTTAGCCGTTCAGATAATTTGGATGGCTGGATTTGGTTCTCATATAACGTTCGCACATAAGTGTTCTCATTAGATAACCACCCTATCTTTTAAGTTCACTTTGGTGTAATTGGCTTTTGCCTTCCTATATTAAGGAAACTTGTTTCTGATTAAATAAAAACAAAAACTTATGGAGTATTTTTTGGACACTAAAACGATTAATTATTAAATTTTTGAAACTTAAAAGAGAAAAAAAGAAGAAAGGAAATTTGCATAAATACCACCTGAACTTTTAGGCATGTGCACTGTTACCACCTAAACTTTTAATTTTTAGGGACATTTTGGAAAAAGCAAAAAGAGAGAAAAATTTTAAAAGAAGCAAAATGGACAAAAATGCCCTTATTTATTTTTAGATTTCTGAATCCAATACATTTATGTCTTTGATTTGAAAGTTGAGTGGTTTTTGTCTTTTGAAAAGCTTTTTCCAAAGTGAAATTTTTATGTCTAAAACCTAAAAAACCTTAATTTTTATTATTAACCACCTGAATTTTATAGAGTGTTGCAATGTACCACCTATGTCCAATTCTATTAAACTTTCCGTTAAGTTTAAGGACAACTCTGTCAATTCACTATAACTAAAAGACTTGACATTTTAAAACTAACAAATTTAAATAATAAAATAATATCCCCACCCTCTGCATACACCCTACTTCATATCCCTATCTCTCTCCACCGAATCTATAAAATATTTGGTGTGGGTTGTGGAAGAGTTGAAGGCCAACTCGAGGGTGCATTACTCAGACGGATTAATCAGCCCCTTCTCTCATTAGTCATGGTAATGTTTAGAGATGGGATTCTTGCCCCTACTGATTAAGCTTTTTTTTGGGGGGGTATTATGTTGTCGCTTTATGCTCGTGGTGGCTTGATTTACTGGGAGGCTTGCTTGTTGTACTTCTCTGTATGCTATTGCCCTTTCTTGTATGGTTTTTTCGTGTATTTCCGTTTTGACTTTTGAACGAAATTTCACCTTATGAATAATTAAAAAAAGAACATAATTGAATGCCAAATTAATTTAAAGGTTTGAAGATCCATGAAATCCATCTCCCCAAAAGCCTGGATATATGTAGAGGGTGGGGGAAGGGTCTACTGGGAAAGGGGGAAAGTTGTTGAATGGATGGGAGAAACCGTGGGATAATTTAGATTAGGTTTTTAATAAAGAACAAAAATTATTAATTATAAATTCTGTTAGTTTTAAAAATGTTGAGTTTTTTTAGTTAAAGTGCATTGACGGAATCGTTCTTAAAGTTAACTAAAAGTTTAACATAATTAGACATAGGTTGTACATTGCAACACTCTTTAAAGTTCAGGTGGTTAATAATAAAAATTAAAAGTTTATGTGGTAACGGTGCACATGCCTAAAAGTTCAGGTGGAATTTATGCAAATTTCTCAACAAAAAAAATTATAGTAAACCTTGAGAGCCGGTTGACAGGTTCCAAAACAAAAACGTTGTATGGGTGTACCGGTGCACTATAGTATAGACGGTGACTTAACCCAGACCCAAAAAAAAAAAAAAAAAAAAAGCCTACAGGCTTTTCCTGAGTTTTTTTAACTCCGTCCCATTCTCCATCTCTCTCTCTCTCTCAAATCGATCCTGTCTCTGCCTCCCTAGGGCAGAAGTCGAAGCCGGCTCTGCCAACGTCGAGAAGAAATCGACGCGGCCTCCAACCACCAGGTTCTTCTCTCATCCGTCAGCAGTCCCCCCGCGACTTCCCTCTTTTCGTTATTCTCTCCATCTCAACCTCCAGATCTAGGGTTTACTCATCTCTCTCTTTCTATTTAGCTGGTCTTGGATTCTTGATTGATTTCAAAATATATATTTATTATCACCAATGAAGTCTTGTTCTGGGTGCATTGTAATTGAAGCAATCTGTATCTGTCTTTTTCTTTTTCTGTGTGTGTTGAACTACAGAAATGTACAATAATGTGGGAGCCCAGCCTGGGGTGCCAATACCGCCTGCAACTTCGCAGCCAAATCCGTTTGGAAATACGTTTTACGGTGCCGGTTCAGGACTTATCCGTGGTGGATTGGGCGCTTATGGAGAGAAAATTTTAGGATCAAGTTCTGAATATGTACAAAGCAATGTAAGTAGTTGACCACTGTTATGATCTGGGTTCAGCTATTGAAGATTACGATATGCACCGTTAGCTTATTACTCCCCTTTGTGGTCAAGTTATAAAGTTTTTGATTTAACTGTAAATCATATGAAAGTTTGGAAGATTTTTATTCTAGCATATAAGTTTCGTGAATCATTGTCAAAATATTTGTATCTTGCATTATGAAATTGACCTCTTTTAATTTGGTAGAATGATGATTGGCATTATTGAATGAACCATTTTGGAAAGGCTTGATTTTGGTTGTTCAAATTGTTTTATTCTTTGTTTTTCTTCCATGCCCTTGATTGGGTGAAAGTTTGATGATCCATGTTAATTAGGTTGGTATATTGTTTTGTACATTATGGCCTGATGCGTAAGTTGAAACTGGTTTATGGAGATGCTTCTATAACATTTTGCATTGATCTCCCACTCATGTAAATTGTATTCACGTACTTTAGGCATGATAATGGCCTTGTATGATTGCCATCAAGTGACTAGATTAGGCCTTTTAGAAGTTCTGTACTTCTTAGCTTTTAGAGTTTCTTAAGTCTGTTTGAGGTAGTTGAGCTTTATTCTGATATTTTGTGTTGAAATGAGCAGATCAGTAGGTATTTCTCTGATCCTCAATACTACTTCCAAGTGAATGACCAGTATGTCCGGAACAAGTTGAAGGTTGTTCTATTTCCATTTCTTCACAGGGTAAGGCGCTAGCATTTGGAATTTTTCCTTGTGGAATCAGATTATGCTGCCATAGAACTTACTCCTTCCCCTGCCCTTTCTTTTGTTTTTTCAGGGCCATTGGACAAGAATAACTGAACCAGTAGGAGGCAGGCTTTCTTATAAACCCCCAATCTATGACATCAATGCACCAGACCTGTACATTCCATTTATGGCATTTGGTACCTATGTGGTACTGGCTGGCTTCTCATTGGGTCTTCAAGGAAAGTAAGTTTTGTGAAATTTCTAGATATTACTCTAAGCAGTTTCCTCTTTTATTCATATTAATCCTGTGATGGGAAAACATTATGATATGAGAACGAAGATTGCGTTTTGCCTTAACTGCTTGATTTTTTGGCTGTTATTTTCCTCTTATTGCAATTCAGTATCCTACTATTAGTTTGTAATTTCTACTTTAGTCCCCCAGTTTTGGAAAAAGAGTTCTATTTAGTACCCAATCTATTTGCACCTTCTTCCTTGTCCACTTTCAACAAAATGTATTGGTTCCTTTTGGGTAGTATACTGTAGCTGCATTTAGTTTTTTCCTTGTTCACGGTCTTCCTTTATCGAAGTACCTTCTAGTTGCTTAAGGCTTAAACGCAAGAGAAGTGCTTGCAAAAATTCATCGAAGAAGATGATGCTCAAAATAACATTATTTTCCTAGATTATACATGTGATCCGTAAGTTGGACTATTGTGTATGACCAAAGAGGTATGCTGCACTGGGACCAAAAACTCTTTCAGCAGCCCACACCGTTCTCATGTAGTGGCCAAATTTAGCTGTTTTTTTCAGAGAAATCATTAACCCCGTGTTGATGCACCAGTTTCTTTTCCTTTTCCTTCATCTTTTCTATATAAATACACGACAGATGAATTTATATTTGTAAATTAAAGTGAAACAATGAACTATTTCCAAGGCCAAGATTGTATTGTCACTGCATTTTTGAATGTATGATGGCCTCTCTGTAGCTTCCTGAACTTCATCATGGTTTCAATTCATATTTATTCATGTTCTTGTTATTTCAATCCTTCAATGCTAGAAACTCATGGTATTTTAAATTTTTTTTTTTTGTTTATTGCCTTTCAGGTTTAGTCCTGAAGCACTAAACTGGTTGTTTATCAAGGGATTGCTTGGCTGGTTTATGCAAGTTGCACTACTTAAAGTAACATTGCTTTCCTTGGGTGGTGGTGAGGCACCATTGCTGGACATGGTGGCATATGCTGGCTATGCTTTCACAGGGTTATGCTTGGCCATACTTGGACGGATTGTGTTGAGTTACTCCTACTATTTTTTGATGCCTTGGACCTGTTTATGCATGGGAGTTTTCTTGGTGAAGACTATGAAAAGAGTCCTTTTTGCAGAGGTGAGGAGTTATGATTCAAGCAAGCATCATTATCTTTTGCTCTTTATTGCTTTGGCGCAGTTCCCTCTTTTTACATGGCTTGGCAACGTTAGTGTTAATTGGCTTATATAAGACAGCTAATTTTGTATGGGATAGAACCAATTCCTGTTTATAGCAGTTTCTGAAATCTTGTATACAATTTTCTTTGTATTCAATTCGGTCCACGACTTTTGCTCCCTCATTGAAGTAGTTTACTTGGAAATTCGTCACTGGAGGACAGAGATATCATTCTACTTGTTTTGCATGCCCAGAAATACTTCTGTTAGTTTTATTGGAAATCAACCTTGGTCTCCATGTTGGGTGATCAAGGAATGCGCCTGACTAGAAATGATTTAAGAGTTGATAAATATTTCCTAAATACACAAGCAAGCCATTTGCAAATGTCACTGCAACTGACTTCCCTAAGCATCGGGCACTCGATTCGAAGCTGTGTTTCCAGTCCAAGAAATCTGATTAATGATCATTGGAGTTGGAACATATGTGAATGTAATAATATAACGTACAGAAACGAGCACAAGGGAGGCATCAGCTTGCCCATTTGCTAAGGAATTTCTTCAACTCTTCTGGCTCAACAAAGCTCCTCCATTGCATATGGTCTTATTGCCAAGTAGGCAAAATTACGTCTTGATGGATCAAATAAACGAAAACGAAAGAAGCAAATCCCCCAAATGCATTATAAATCCTTACATACATACATAAATACATACCGGTATGTACTTAGTATGAACATATATGCACTGTCAACATATATATGCTTCAACCTATCAAGTTGATACATATCTAAAATCTCCCAAGATCAGGAACAGTAAAGTGCTCATCATCATCCTCTGCCATTGCAATTCTTGGCTTCTTGTATGGATTGTTCGATTTGGGGGGTCTATATGAGGTAAAATTGGGTTGCTGTGATACCGGAAGCTGAGGAACTTCAGCAGCTGCCAAGGCTTCCTCCGGAAACTGCTCACCGAAAAGACCCATATCTGCTATCCATTCAAGCTCTCAAACTCAAGCGACCCTTTCTGAAATGGCCACACACAAGAGCTTCTTAATCTCAGGGACACGAATAGATGAAACAAAATGCAAATCACATATATCTTAGGAGAAAGAATCATCTTAGTTGAGCTTCTTTTTTGAAAGCTTTGCAAGATTGTTTTATTTTGAATCTTAAAACTCAAAAGTTTTCTTTCATTTATGTTATAATATTTGTGATGAGTAGAGCCACATAACTTCCAATATATATGTATATATGTATGTATATGTTTTCCGGTAACCTTGTCAGAAGATTCAAAATCTGATAATTGCAGCAAGTCATCAACCCCCCAAGGGGATGAGAAGCCAGAAGGCTGAGGTGTTGGCAATTTTGTTGAAATCTGCTGTGAGCCATGACTGGGTGGCTCCAAGCTACTTGTTTCAGTGTCCTTAGTACAACTGGAGCTCAATGCCACCCGGATTCCGGTGGCGAGGAACCTCTGGTGGTTTGCAGAGTGGCTATTGGCCGAATGAACTGATCCGTCACAATCTTGGCAAAAGAGGGCTCTGTCTTCAACACAGAATATAAAAGCTGCCTTATCCTGCAAATCAGAAAATAATATGTGAGAGAGAGATTGAACAACAGATTCTTTTTTATATGCAAGCGAAGTGGTAGTCTAAATTAGGTGTGGGCATCTCATCCGAATTATCCGCGTACCGACCGGTTTGGTTTAGTTTGGTTAAATACTTATTTTTTAATTTTAATTATTCCAATCCGATCCGTACCGAGATATTTGGTTTGGTTAACGGAACAATATTTCTAACCCGACGGAAATCCGTACCGATCCGATATTTATACTTATTTTATTATTTAAATACAAAACAAGAAACTAAAAATAAATACAATTAGCACTTTGTATCACTTATTTATCACTATTGTATCACTTCTTTATTACCATTGTATCACTGCTTTATCACCATTCTATCACTTCTTTATCACTTCGGGTATTGTAACACTTTTTGGTCAGAGATGAATTTATGAATTTCCTATGTTTTTCAGTTTCGACATTTGTTCCCTTTTTTACTTGTAACTTTCCAACTGTTAATCCAAATTTTATTTTATTTATATGGTTGGATTCAGCATGAAAAACTAAAGAACCCTAAGTGGAACAAATGTCAACATCATTTACATAAATGTAGAGAATTCGGTAAAAATAACACTCAAATGTTTAAATAACAAACACAAGTGGCTCCCATTACATCTTGAGTATATATTGAATGATATAGTGACTAAGTTATTTGATTTCATACTTGGATGAATTAGACTATTGGATTTTTATATTTTACAAGGATAATTTGGTGTATTTGTTCAAGAACTTATGTTATGTGAAAGTATTATAAATTGTATTTTTATTAGTATGTTTTTATTACGGTACTACCGGCGTACCGAACCAATCCGAACCGAATATTAGGTTAACTGATTCGAAGTCTACCAAAGTCTTTGGTTTGATTAACAGAAGAGAAAATGATCTACAGAAGTCTTTGGTTTGGTTAACGGAAGAGCCTTCTACCATTCCAAACCAATCCATGCCCAGGCCTAGTCTAAATTAATCTTAAATTAATTTACTCTACAAGGAGGGGGCTCGAGCTTGAGTGCCTTGTTTTAATACGACATCGTTTCATTTAGTTACTTAAGTGGTTTTTATTTTTTAAAACTGAGGTGTTTTAAACGCATGTTTTGGGTTTTTGTTTTTTTATTTTATAAAAGCAAACATCATACCTTTTAACCCCCACTGAAACAAACGATACTGCCCCTTTTTTTCTTCTAAATAAATACATTAATGGACCTATATGTATATCCCTAATGCCATAAACTGCATCAACTTTAATTCGCTCCGTAAGTTGAAGTCTCTCTCACCTTAGGTATGCAATTTTTTTTGTACTAGATTCATATATATATATATATATATATATATATATATATAATATGTTAGTATTTTTTTTCCAAACAACACAATATCCGTAAAACTCACTAAAAATAATACTCAAGTCCACATATAAAGTCAAATATCATTTGATGTTTCATGATGAGGAGTGAGATCGATGCATGAATTGAGTTTTTCTTTTGATGTTAAATAAATATTTTATATTTTGGGATTGATTATTATGCTTAAATGATAATTAGTACTTATATTTGATAGAATATGTTGGCTAAATAAGAATTAGTAGTACAATTTATCTATATTGTATTATTTATAATTTTTTTTGTTAAATTAAATTAATGTTCAAAAGGCTTACGCCCACTGCTTCAAGGCTTACGCTTCACATAGTAGACAAAAAACGCCTCGTCTCTACGTTTCGCCTTTTAAAACATTGGGTAAACTAATAAGTCCGACAGAAAACGAAAATCAAAATCACAATACAAAGAACGTGGGGAGTGAAATTACTTGGCAAATGTCACATCTAGGGAGTTTGTTCAACTTGGAGAGACACTGAAGGAGAAGCCTCTGGTGCTTGCTTGCAAGCTTGTTTGCTGCATGCACTTCAACGTCACATTTGGCGCACAGCGCCGCCTCATCTGCGCAACAAATCACTGTCGCCGGAGCCTTCTCGCACACATCACACTGAATTTTCATCTTCCCTTTCTCTCCAAAAGCTCCTACTTCAACAATCAAAGCTTTCCAAGAAAGCACAAACCAACAGCTTAGTTTTCGAAAAACCTCTTAAACCCTTCACCAACAACTACTGGAGTGATGACTGTTTGTTTGTAAGATTATGGACTGATTCTGGGAAGATAGAGAGATGGCCAAGTAAAGTAACTGGTGGAGAATTGCAGAAGCTGTGTTTTGTGGGGCCCACCAGCTTATGTTTTGTGGCTGTGGAGCCACTGGATTGTCTGTGCTGCGTGCACGGCTAGCAGCCCTGCATGTGTTTGTGGCTACCGACATTTCTTGCCTGCTGCTTGCTTGCTGTCTATTTCACAAACATCGTTCTGGGCCGTTTGATTGATCATGCGTTTCGTGTTTAAATGATGGAAAGAGAAACGCGAATTGAACCCTGAATTTCCAGCCGTCCGATATTGTATCGTATATAACATTCCTCACCAACCTATGAAGCAGACCTGAGGAATAGTATGAATCCGTTAGGTTTGGGAGACAGGCCAACTTATTAATCATACCAAACTTTTAGCAAGGCCAAAATTTATACCGTTAACCGGTATTTTGTGCCTCAAACCGTTCAGTACGGAACTCTTCCAGCCTTTTTTTATTTTTATTTTTGGGTTTTCTTTCCAGGTTGAATAAATGTCAATTTTGGTTCTTTATGAATTAAATCATGCCCAACATTGAGGTTAACAACTAACAGTATGTTCCAAGTATCACATGGATGCATTTCCAATGAAATTGGCTCGTTGTCACGAAAAACCTTTATTTATAACGTATCATTTGACAAAATAACTTACTTAGAGACATTGATTGAATGAGAGAGGGTGATGAGTGTCTCAGATTAAGGATGTGAGATAATTTGTTGACGTGAATACTCACTACCGATTAAGTATCTAAGTTCAATGCATGTAAATTGATTCACTAGGCATAAAAAATGTAAGTTCAAGGAGAAAACAATGTCTAGTCAAAACATCACAATTACCTTACCTTAGAGCATCTCCCTTGGAGATGGCAAAATTCAAACATCAAATTTAAATTTGATGCCTTATGTGGTACTTCAACATCTCATAAATATATGTACTTCAACGGATATTTTAAAATAGGTGAATTATTATTTTACCACCTGAAACGGACTCTCGGTCTCACTTTACCTCCTGAAACTGAAATTTTTTCACTAAACTCCAAAAATCTCAAAATAAATTGCTGAAATTTTCTCGCTTTACCACTTATATCCATTTTCATTCACAAAATTGAGTGTTGTGATGTGATATGGGCATTTTAGTAATTTTAGCTCCTATATCTTTTCTCTTCTCTCCCCACTTTCTCTCTCTCTCCCCTCTCTCCTATCCTCGACCCAACTCCTATCGCACCCCATCTCTCTCTCTCTCTCTCTCTCTCTCTCTCTCTCTCTCTCTACCTGCCCCTCTGCACACGCTTCCGCTCCTATGAGAGGCTTTTTTTTAATTTAAAATTTATTTAGAATTAAAAAAATAATGGGTAGTTGTGTTCCAAAAAAATATGATGCATTATCTGATTTTTCTTTTAATTTTAATTTTTTTAATATAAAAAAGTGTGAATTTACCATATTATCCTCATTTAATTAATAATTTCAATTCTTAATATTTACATTAACCAATAACATTTTCTGGTATTTAGAATGTTTCACTATTCTTTATCTTTTGTTTTATATATGTATATATATATATCTCCCTTTATCTAACAACATTTCCAAAATAAAATCTGATTAAATAATAGTCAAATCATCTTGTACATTTACAAGGAAATTTTTCTGCATAAACAATCTTTAACAGTCGCGTAGCGCGTGTGATTAAAAAAAATCACCTATTGCACATGTGTGAGAGGGGCATTAAAATGCAAGTCAATTAATAATAAGCTATGGTTGCGGAAATATGAAGCATGTGACCTTGGGAAAAGAAAAACAAAAACGCCACCTGTGTGTGTTGCTTGCTCTCCATTGCATCAACAATTATTGTTTCCCAACACGTAGCAACTGAAAGAATCATCCACCGCCACGCACTCTCTCTGGATCCGAACCCGCCGATCTCACACTAACAAAACCAAAAATCAAACCCAATAATTAACGCCATAATAACTCTGCTTAATGCTTAATGCTTAGCTTAACTCCATAATCCTCTACGACAACACCACTTATCCTCCGAAACATGTCGTCCTTCGACTCCTTCCCCAACGACGATGAAACCCACCACGACCCCACCACCCGCCCCTTCGACGACGATGGCTACATAGGCTACGACCCACGCCTCTCCTCCCAGCGCTACGACGCGTCGTTCAACCCTCCCACCCACGACGACGACGACTTCTCCTCTTCCGCCGTCGACCCGGCGCCCCCTTCCCCTCCACACTGATTTCCAAGACCACGTCGTTCTCCCCGGCGGCGGAGGCTACAACAGCAGCCATAGCATTGACCAGCAGTCGCCCGAAATCTATGGCTTCGGCATTTCCACCCCTAACCCCGACTACGTGTCGCCGTTTGATTCGGCGGTGCCTGAGGACAATAACGTAGGCGGTATGGGCGGTGATGGTGGTGGTGGTGGTGGCGGCGGCGACGATGGGGACATTTTCGCCTCGTGTGAGCCGGTGCTGCCTCCGCCGGAGGAGATGCGAGAGGAAGGCTTTGCCCGGCTCGAGTGGCGTCGGTGAGCTCAGATCTCTTTTCGATTTGTGTGGTGTGGATTTTTGTTGGTTGAAAATCATATTATTAAATGTGGCAATTTTGAATGGCATTGTTTGAATCAATTTGAGTTAAAAAGGTGTTTATGATGTTCTGCATGCATGGTCTTCTTTAGGCTTAATTCCATCTGCCTTAATTTGATTTCTGTATCTGTGTGACTCTGTTCATTGCCATTTCTTTTAAGCTTGAGGTCTGAATTAGTAATTGGTAATGCTTATTTGGATGAAATAATGATTGGTTTGCTCGCATGATCTTAAATAAATCTTGGAAGGAAAGAAGCATTTAAAAACCATGTAGTGTTTTTCTTTTCTTTTCCATTGTTTTCATCTGCCCTGATGAAGGCGTCCATTCTGCAGTCTAAATGTCATCCATCTTGAAGAAAAGGAGCAAAGAGAAAGAGAGATGCGGAACCAGATTATTGAGGAAGCTGAGGAATTTAAACGGGCTTTTTATGAGAAACGAAAGCTCAATTGTGAAACTAACAAGGCTCACAACAGAGAAAGGGAGAAGGTAGTATTAAAACTCATCATTTTCCATGTTTTCCCTGATCCTGATTCTCTCTGTCTCTCTCCATTGCTACCTTTCCATGCTTCATCTCTAAGACAAATGAATTTGACTTTCTGTGCAGCTTTACCTGGTCAACCAAGAGAAGTTCCACAAAGAAGCTGACAAACATTATTGGAAAGCAATAGCGGAGCTGATTCCTCGTGAGGTCCCTAATATTGAGAAGAAGAGAGGGAAGAAAGATCCTGATAAGAAGCCTTCAGTGCTGATCATCCAGGGTCCAAAACCTGGGAAACCAACTGATCTTTCAAGGATGCGGCAAATTTTCATTAAGCTGAAACAGAACCCTCCACCACACATGATGCCTCCCCCACCTGCCAAAGATGGTAAGGATTCCAAGGAAGGAAAGGATGCAAAGGATTCCAAGGAAGGAAAGGATGCGAAGGATTCCAAGGAAGGAAAGGATGCGAAAGATGCAAAGGAAGGAAACGATGCCAAGGGAGGAGAGGATGCAAAGGATTCCAAGGATGCAAATGATTCAAAGGATTCCAAGGAAGGAAAGGATGCCAAGAATGGAAAAACTAATTCGCCCATTGCAGCGGGTGGTGCAGCTGCAATCGCACCTGTTTCACCTGCCAAAGATGTTACCGCTAATACCACTCCCAACTCATCAAAAGCAGAGACTCCGGCTGAACACGAGGGTGAGCAACCTGCAGAAACCAGGCCAACCCCTGCAGAGTGATGACACATCATATTTTTCATTATTTTAGTTTATTCATTCTTCTTCTTACAAATCATTGCGAAGAATAAGCACAATCTTTATCGATGATCCAGAGTCTGCAGCGTGGAGTGTACAGACTGCAGAGGCTTCTTCCTGACTTGGTGTTTAGGGTTTTGTAGGCTAGCTACTTGGTTGCGTTCAGTGTTTGGCATTCATGTTTTTTAGCTTTTTGAGTTACATTCGTCCTTTGATCTAATACTATATAATGAGAGCAACCTAATTTTTCAATAAGAAGGTATAAAATACCATTTTTCTCCTATTAGCATTGTCCATTGTTATTAAGTCATAAGGAAATACAAAATATACTCCTTCATCAAGACACTGAGAAAAATAAAATTTCAGAAAAAAGAAGAAAAGAAAGGAAAGCAACATCAGCAGATTTACTTGTAGTAGGAGAGAACAGTATAAATTGTCTGTGTGATGGTAAGAATGAGAATAACGACGACCCCACTGGAAACAGACCAGATTGATGATGGATTGTATAAATAATCTCGTTTGATCATTGTGAGCCAACTCCTTAGCCAGCGACGCTTACAATACATGCTCACTCACAGAGAAGGTGAGGCCAGCGAAGTATAGCAAGCCGCCTTCAATTTCAATGTCCTTGCAAACCCTAGTGAAGAAACAGGCTATGTCCTCCTTGCTCAACTGCGTTTCTATAATTCCTTTCGCCATCAGAAATTCGGCATCTTTGGTAGACTTAATAAGGCAACTGAACAACTTTGCATAAGAGGTAGCGTAATAATTTGCGTGATGTGGGACACACAATTCATAGGCTATGAGGTTTCTTACGAAACGTTCTCCATTCTCTCCAATACACAGTGGAGGGATTCTCATCAACCCATTTTCGAAGGTAATGTCAAGCAGATCAGGTTTCGTGAAGTTCAGAGTACGTTCAAAATCCACTCCGATTTCCAGAAGCTCTGTCACTGAAGGAATCGGGTGATAAAAATAAAAACGATCCTCCCTGGACGGTTGTCCAAGGGCAGAACCTCTTGCGATGTCGAGGAAATGTCTTTCACTCGATATGTCTCTCACTGGCACTGAGACTGAGATGCCGAATACGTTTTCAGAGAACAACGTAGCAAACCCCGCAGCAAATTGATGAAGATCTTCATTTTCTTCCTTTATGAGGTCAAATAAACAGGCAGCAACTTTCCAAGGAAGTTGGTTTTCAAGTAGCAACAAGTCATCTCTAATTGTCGACAACATCCATGGCGTTTTAAAAATTGGATCGTGGTCCGAGTACCTCAAACGAAGTCTGCGGAAAAGTTCAATAATAAAGCAACCATCAACCACCATCATTTCTACAAATCTATCACTGCTCAGATTATCAAATTTTTCGTCGTAGCAATCACGACAAAATTGTTCCATACTCCTAATTGTTGCCACGAACGTCTCCAAACTGGTGTTCTGATTTGGTTTTCGTTCAATGAGGCCATGCAAGTACCACAGCTTCATTTCTTCCATGGCCTGCAACTTCTTTTCTCCATGATGATAAGGCCCGATTGAAACCAAACTTGGGACGAAAACCTCTTCGTTGTGCCTAACCAGTTTATGAGGGACTCTATATATACAAGTTTGATCTGGTACTGGAGATTCCTGCCGAAGCTTTCGTTGTATCGAGGATGCTAATAATTTGTCTTTATTTTTGTTTCGGTTCAACGTTTGCTTGCCCACATTATCTGCTTTTTCCTTGTGATCGTCTCTATTTTCCATCACAGAGTGATCTTTTGCATTGCTCTCTGTCATCGTAAATCCAAATTTGACTAACTCTGCTGTAATTCAAAAGAAAAAGAAATGCAAATAGTTACATATAGGATAAAAAAAATGTCAATAAATTCAAGTACGACCAAAATCGGAACCATACAGAAACTTCCATGTGAATAATACCTCTAAATCTAATTTATCGGCTTCCTCCACCACCTAATACTTTGAACCATGAGATTCTTAAAAGTTTAGGGCCATTCGATAACAATTTCAATTTTATTTTTTTATTTTATTTTTTTGTGCTAGAGTATTGAGGAAAATAAGAGTGAGGATGAGGAGAATCCTTGGTCATTATATTTAACAGAGTTTTGAATAGAGTTGATGGTATGGGCAAAATGAGTCACCAAACCTTGGTCAATGGGGGAAAGTGGGTCATTTTAAGTGTTTTTTCTTTTTGGGGAGGGGGGAAGGGGGCAGCAATGTGAAATTTGACCGTAGTTTCATGGGGCATTAATTAAGCCTAAAATAAAATCATGTATACTTCCCAAAATCTGAATGAGAAGGGGGAGCCTCTCTCTAAAGCTCTCTCGCAGTACATTTATGATTTAAGGCATTGTTACTCTCAAATTTTGAACTTGACTATTGAACATAATTAAAAAATCAACATTATAGGTAAAATGCACATATAATTTACCTAACCAAAAGGTCATGAAGAAATCAACATTAATTATAAATAAAATGTATGCATAGGCATATAAAATTGTGTTATATTATTAATAGGAAGACTACAGAAAACTCACGAATCATTCCCCGTTGATAGGTAGACTAACTCAATACTTGAAACTATGTGGTAGGTACGTAGGTTTGTATTATGAAGGGTAATTGTGCAATTAATTTCACAATGAATGGAACAAAAAAGGGGGTAAAACGGGCATTTTGACAACAAAAAAGGGGGTAAAACGGGCATTGAGAAAAATCAACCTATCTAGCTTAAAAATTTCAATTGACACATCATCATTGTCATTAATTCAAATTTTGATATAAACTCAAAATATGTGGCTAAATTGATCCCAAAAAAAACCCATGAATTTTCCTAATATATGTTTGAACTTTTGGGTTGATATCTAATTTTCTATTTTTTATTCTTTCCGCATAGACCCTAAATCCTAAAAAAAAGGAACTCAAATTAATTATTTCAGTATATGCATAGATGACTGACATTTTGTTTATTCCTGCATAAGAAACCAGGATTTAATTAAAAATATCTAGATTTCAATGATGAAAAAAGAGGAAGATCGAGAGCTCTTACGCACACAAACAGACGTGTAAATGGTCAATTTTGTAGGAGAAACTCACCTGCAGGATGATCCAGATTGTCGTTGCAGGCTCTTATTTTGAATGGAATATTTAAGAAACCTAAGATAAGATGTTTAAGGAAGGATGAAGCCTGCAGGCCCTTTCAATGTGAGAAAACACATCCCCATTCATTCACATTGCTCATATTGTCTGCAGTCCTTTTTTAAGTGAACGCAAGTCACACTTATATCTAGCTTTGCTTCTCTGTTTCTAAATTGTTTTGCCTCCTTTTTTGGGTTATTCTCTTACAAATTTATATCATATGGCTTTGGAATAAAGTTTGATGGTGGAGCAATTTTGTACCGGAGAAGATTAGATCGATGTTGGAGAGAGAAGCAAAAGAGAAATTGGTATCTATCATAAAGCAGATATTCGTCCACTTTGCTCTCTATCATCATGAACTCCTTCCAAACTTCAAATTTGACTAGCTTTTCTTCTGTTATAGGGCAAGAATCTGTATTAAGAATATCTGCTTTATGCACTTCGGAGTAAACTCTTTCATTAAGTAAGGGATCCCTACAACTTTAGAGGCTAATGACCTTCATGGATCATCTTCTGGCTGTTAAAAACATTCGTTCCTTTCTGCTTTCCAAAAACAAAACAAACAAAAATATCCCAATATGAATAATTCAAAATTATTGATTGTTTCTTGTAAATTTCTACTGAAGATATGTGCCTTACTTCAGAAAAATAAAGGTAGTTCATATATATCTACCTCTACTACAATAAAGTCAGGCAAAAAGCAGTTTGGATCACTGGTTTCACACAAAAAAACAAAAACAAAACAAAACAAAATTGGACAGAAACATCCCTAAAACAAAAAAAATCTCAAGATACATGAAATTTATATTTAACATTTCCGAAGGGTATTATTGTAAACAATCAATAAAATAAATAAATAAGCCGAAGAAGAAGGGGAGAACACGCGTAATAAAATAAAATAAATCCCATCATGCGAGAAAACAAGCAAGAGAAGGGGAGAACAACAGTTGCTGCAACTCCAAGAACAGGGTAGGTGTTCAATAAAATTTATTGGGTTTTGTTATATGAATTCAAATGACATGATGGCGTTTTTTTCCTCACTCTTTTGCAGAGAATACTTTGAAGAGAAAATAGAGAGATGTTGCAACAAGTCTCATATTTGTTGGGTCACTCTCTCGTTACACAAGGAGAGCCACGAGTCTTATCTAGGGTTTCGTCTTGTGGTCAGCTGCCGTCCCATCCCGATCAATCCATGCAGCCTTCTCTCTCTCGTGAGGTTGTCTTCTCATGATCAGCCTCATCGCCAATTGCGTTCAGTCACACTCTTACTCGCAGGTGCGTCTCCTCGCCTCCATTCTTCCTGTTCGTCCTCATCCACAATCTTGGTATCGATACTGAGCCATTCTCCCCCCATCTGCCATCGCTGTGACCATTCCCATTATTTGGGGCCTGGTTCGTTTGTTCTTGGTTTTGAATTCCTTGTTTTTTGGTGTAGAGTCTATTGTGCTGGGATGTCTACATCTGTTGCAGATATTGAGCAATCCTTTGGTAGTAGTCTGGTACTCATGCCATGTGAACAAGATGGCCTGATTATTGGTTCCTCTAACATCGCATACAATTTTGTTGGTTTTATATATGGTCTTGTCGCTCAAGTCCTTACCGATAAACCTATTGTTGGGGTCTTTTTCGTCGGAAGGCTCATCCGGGCTTGTTGATTCTTGGACGGCCATAGAGTGGTGAATTAAGCCTTCGTTGCCCCTTTTCTGAGTTAGCGAGAACTATGCCCAAAGTATCCCGAGGGAGAAGCAAGTCCCAGGGGAATACTTTGTTCTTCTTCCAGAGACTGCGTGCTTTGTGCGAATGTTTTCAGAAGCCTCACAAAGAGTCCAAGATGGTGCATTGATGTTACACAGACTTGACATGAGAGTTTGCTTTGTGAATTAAGATACTACTAGACTTGGCATGAGAGGTTAGGTGTTTCAGATATGGGATGAAGATTTTTTGAGAGAGAGAGAGAGAGAGAAGAAAAAAAAAGATGTGTGGCTTGAGTAGATTTCCAGCAGCTTGACGAAATCTTTGTCAGGCTCTTGGGTGGCTTGCCTGAAGAGAAAAAAGGGAAGAAATGGAATAACAGAGGTGAGTGGTGATGCTTGCTATATCTGTATGTGTTTATGGGAAGGAGAGAAAGAATATGGAAGAACACGGCTTGAGATTAAAGCTTCCAGTAATGAGTAAGGATGTTGCTTGCTCTGGATGAGTTAGAGATGACTTGCTGATGTTGATCTGAGATTATATGAGCTTGGCATGAGAGCTTGGAGTGTGGGAGCTAAAGACCCACAAGTTTAGCAAATGATGCTTGGGTTGGTGTTTGATATGCTTGAGTTTGTATATTGAGAATTTATTGTTTGAAGCTATAGCTATGGTAGTTTGATTGTTTGGCTGTGATGGTTGTTGGGATACTTATACAGTCAAATGAATGGGGTTTCAAAGAGCATGACTGAGGAAAGAAAAGCTTAAGACTTTGAAGGGCATGATGTTTGTGACAATGATTCTAGAGAAATTTATGAGTTCTAGAAGTGAAAGGATAAAAAGAAAAGTTTAAGGCTTGAAAGCTATGGTGTTTATAGCTTGGAAGGGTATGAGAAGGAAAGAAAAGCTTGGAGTTATGATTTGTGAGGCTTTATAGGGAAAATGGAGGATTTCAATGATAGGAAAATAGAAGAAATGGTTGTGATAACTGAGGAATGGCTGGGATGGTCGCTGGAATGCTTGCAGCAGTTGAATGAAGGAAAGAAAGTGGTGCTGGTGGTTCTGAAGGGGCTTGATGGCTGCTGGGATGCTTGTAATAGCCGAGTATGGGAGCGTTGGCTAAAGAAAAATTGGTGCCCTTTGCTTGAGCCATGAATGCCAATTTATAGAGAGTGAGGGTTTTTCTTTATTTCCCTTAGGTAAAGGGAGGTGATAGAACCAGCCTATTTCTAGTGGTTGAAAAGAAGCACTAGGGCATGCTATTTTCCAACAGGTGAAGCTAGGTACCATAAACTGATTATTTCCTATGGGTAAAAAGAAGCGCTGGAGACTGCTTGTTTCTAGTGGGTAATAGGAAGTGCTGGAAAAGGCTTGTTTCCAACGGGTAAAGCTAGGGATTTGGAAAATGACTATTTCTTATGGGTAAAATGAAGTGCTTGAAAAATATCTCATTTGCTCACCCACATTGGAGAACTCTAAGTAATGAGCTTGGACTTTGGTGCTCCCAAGTAGGTAGCCCAAAGTCTCCATCATCCAAGAGCTTCCGTGGGTCTTGTGGACCTCCGTAACATTGCACACCACAATCCCTCATGCAAGCCCCTTAAACCACACGACTTGGATTCATGTAAGCTTGATAGGTGATTGGCATGGGAAAAATGTATTATTAGTTTGGCATAGCATGTACACTATTTATATATTTATTTAATTAATTAATTCCCAAAATATAGCTTAGATTAACGCATGACCAACATTATACGTTATATTGGGCTTTAAATGTCTTTGGGCTTCCCGTGAGTTTTTTGGGCCTCAACACCTATCAATCGTGATGGCTTTATTAAAACCTTTACGTAACTTCGGAAAGGCTTTAGAGATGTCTCTATCAAAGAAATTGGTTCCAACAGATATTGGGTGCAGTTTGTTTGTGATTGAGACAAGAAGCATGTCCTTGATATGGAGCCCTGGACCTTTGGGCGTTCATTGATATTACTAGCTAACATCCCTTGATACTTTTTGGGTTCAACTCCATGGTGTCCTTGGTTTTTGCATGACTGTCGCTGTTGCTAAAGTAGTAGGGGCTCTTCTCGGAGAAGTTCTTTGGGTGGATAATCGTGACGGTACTGACTGTGTGTGTCGTTTTATTCGTATCCATGTGAGGTTTGATGTCACGCTACCTCTTATTCGTCGTACATTCCCAGAAGTGGGCGAGCAAATGTTGGATGTTAAATACGAATACCTCCTCGAATACTACTTTATGCGTGGCAAAATTGGTCATCCATCCTAGGTGTGTGTTGATAAATATGAACTTTCTTAAGGTTCTCTCAATCGTGTTTGTTATACCAATTTTCCTTTGCTCTTGTTGATTTGGAAGGTGATACATACTTGCGGGGCAACTTTATAGGCTCTTTGGCATGCTGTATTTCAGCTCCTTCACCCCTCTCCCCAAATATAAGAGCCATGTTCATTCTACTTAGCGGGAGGGTCTTTGGACCAATGATGGTTCGAGTGATCGTAGTAGTTCGACACTCGGCCTTTGCGGTCGTCTTCTCATGAATGGACGAGATAGAGGATTCCATCTCCTTCGACTCTTCCATTTCGCTCCATAGTGTTTGATGTGGTGGCCTCTCTTGACACCGCTTGAGATATCAGCAGCGCTGCGTACTGGTTTCGCTTAATCGTGCCAAATGCCTCAGTGGTCCTCGGGATTCCCGCACTAACAGATCCTATCTTCCAAGCGCCTTCCCTTGCTCCCTGAGATTTAATAACCTCTAATCCTTTTGATATTATGCCCATTATTCAGTTCTTTGCATGTCAATCACCAAAAAGGGGTTGTGTCAGACCCAAGAAAGGGGAGGTTCCCTATAATGCCTCTCATATGATTAATGCTAAGTGTAATAATTCAGTTGCACCTGTTTGTGTCAATGATACTTTGGTTTCTGGGATGGATTTCATGGCTTTTAAGCGACTGTGCATTGGTGTCCCTTCTGACAAACCTACAGAGACTAGCCTAGTGGAGTCTCCTAGGGGCATCTCTTAATGTGCTTATGGAGCATTCATGGGCTTGGCATCTGGCGAATGCTCTCAAGCTTGTTCCCAGTGAGTAGGTTAAGTAGCTGAGGCCAGTTTTTGGTGTTATTACATGGTGTTTTCTTTTTTTCACCCTTTTTCATCTCGTCTATTTTTGCATGTTTCAAGGACTATGGTTTCATAGGAGGTTTCTTTGTCAGTGTTGAGATGATTTGGCGTGCTTGGGGGACCTTTTATTTTTTTTCCTAACCTGTTTGCAGGATTTGTCTCTTCTTTGTGGTGCTCTTTGCAACTTTCTCTAATTTCATCACCATTTGCCATTGGAGGTGGCTAGAGATGGTGTGCTTGTGGTTGTTTCTTTTTCTTCCTGACGAATGTCCTCACTATTTTGTGGCTGTGCAAAGTACCATGATCTCATAGTAGGATTCTTTTGACAGTCGGGTTGTGTAGTAGTGTTCTTGTTGGAGGTTTATGTGTCAGTTTATTGTTTTATTTTATCTTGTTTTAGCTCTGGTCCTACATGACTGATTCAGACTTTCTTATTAGTCTATGACATGTGTGGTATTTTTTCATACCTTGGGGTTTGTCCCTTATGAAGGTTTTAACGAGGCCATTGTTTCATGTTGTTCTATATATGCTACTTCGGTTATGTGAACGAATCTCATATTTGTTTCTTTGGTCATTCATTTTATGAAAGGGTGGGTTTTGTTTTTCTTTCATCACGAATTTTTGAAGTGTTATGTATTTGTTATTAAGTTATTTCTTTAATAAGTTTGTTGTTTGGTTCTCAGGTTATATAAGCAATTTTAGCCAAATTCTAGCTAAAATGGTGGCTAGAAAACTATTATAGCAAACCACTTAAAAGGTGTTTCCTCTGGTAATGTTCTTTATTTTGGTTAATCTATAATATTTTATTATTTCTCTCTCCCACTCTCTAAATGAAAAGTTCATTAAAAAATCGAAAAGTAAGAGGTGAGAGAGGGTTGTGTGCCTAGGGAGAAAGAAGATGAAGAAATGGAGAACACTCAGTTTCTAATATCCCGTCCCAAAATTTAATTTAATTTTCAAAATTCTAAAATCAAAGGATGACTTTAACCTTAGGGTTCCTTGGTAGTTTAGAGTGGACTTTTTGCTTAGGGCTAGTTTTGAAAATTTTCTTGGTTCCATTGCATAGTGCTCGAGCTTACGAGTTTGTAGACAGGCGACACACACCAATTTCGAGTTGTAACAAGGAGGAAAGGTCTAGAAACGAAAAGGAAGTAATGACAATTTTCAAATTTATTATGACGCTACAGTACCCGCCTCGACATTTTCTTCTTCCTCTCTTCTCTCACGAGTCACTGAGTAAAGTGACTATTCGACTTCCCGACCACCAATCGACCCCGTCGTGCACCGGTTGGCCACGCCACCTTCACGAAAATGTTCATCTCTTCCTCCTATACCTATTCCACTAGTTAATCAATGCCAACCATCAAGGATTTCTCCAATTTAACGAAAAATAGCTCTGGTGGCTTTTGTCCTTTTCTACGGACTTTGGCCACCGTTTTCGTCGAGTGAGGTATGATTTTTCATCCTTTTTCTATGCTCTATCAATTTTTGAGTTTTGGAAATTTATCAAAATATCCATATAGTGCCGACTGTTTGGCTGTGATTTCATCTTGCTCTGGTATGTTTTGGCTGGGGTCCGAGACCAAAAGTTGTTCCCCATGTTAGTCTGAATGTTTTGGTATAGGTATTGCCAGATATTGTTGAGATTTTCCGTCGCCGGAATTTTCTCAAGACACCCACTGTCAACGGTGATGAGTGGTGGCGCATGGGCCCTATGTCGACAACTTGTCTTCGACCTAGAATTATTCCCTCATCGTCCCAAGCACGACAGTATGCTCGGATTTGAATTTAGTTACCGTTTGACTATCGAACTGATATTGCACCTATTATGCGATATCCAGGTTCAATAGGTTCAGACCATTCGATCGGTTTTAATTTCAGAGATGTTGTTCTCTATACTTCTAGGATCGTGTAGGAACTTATGAATCAAGAATCTGGGTCTCGGATACTCCGAGTCAATGATTATAGGATTAGGTGAACCAATCGTCGTCCGATCTTACAACTGGCTTAGATCCGACCGCTCGATCGAGACTAAACTTTCAGGACTTGTTTAGTAGACTTTGTTGGACCTAAAGAAATTTTTGGATCGGAAATCTGAGGCCGTGGGCCCCGCGAAACTAATTGACCTAGATGGTGAGCCTCGTCGGCTCAATTGAGACCTTTTGGTTAGGAGGTGTTTGTGGTTTGATTGTTTGATTTTAAACTGAGTCCTGCTAGGGGAATTGACGCATTATTTGCGTTCTCAGATTGAGTATATCTCCTTGAGTCTTGCAAGGGGAATTGACGGATTATTTTCCTTCTTAGGTTGGCCTCGTGAGTTTTGCTAAAATGTGACACACATGTGGAGTTAGGCATTTCACATGTGTAGCACTTGGAATTGATAAATTATGTTTAAGGTACATCTATGTGGAGAAGTGCAGTACCAATGTGTGGTACAGTTAACAGGATATTCTTCACCACCCTACTCATATTATTTGCACAGGGTTGGCCAAGATCCCTAGCCACCTGCCTGACTTGTCTACACAAATGGTTAGCTAGTTTCCCCTTCTCCGGTTACTTTCGGATTTAATGATATTGGTAATGGGTGATTGTAGGACATATGCACTATGCAGACGGTCGCAAGTATGGCTTTCAAGTAAAAGGTGTGAGTACATGTGTTTTTGGTGTACAATGATAAAATGATTGAACAGTTAGGTAAACAATTTAAAGACATAATATTTAATTATATAGTTTGTTGAAATAAATGTAAAGAATGATTCTATAATTTTATTGTTGGTTTCACTTTGAATATTTTTGGAATTAGGGCAAGAAGAGTATTCTAGTAATTTGGGCCGATGCATGCCTGGTGTCAGATAGGGAGAGGGTTCGTCACGAATTCTAAGAGGGAATTTGTGGCGGGTCCTTTCACAATTTCTCTCTCCTCCTCTCTAAATATTGAGAGTCACCAAACTCAAATAAAGAGTTCTCCAAAATAAAGAACCATGTAGCAAGTCTGCTAAATCTGCGTTTGTCCTCATTCTAACCAAGATGACTAATAATAAGAATATAGCAATTCTGCTGAAGATTCTCTTATGTCCGAAGTTGGTGGTTCCTTTTTTTTCCAATCTGTTTATGTTCACCACCATGCACATAAAGTCTCTCATCTTTCATAAATACATTTTCCTTACCATCAACACGTGGGCCCATCCACTGTCCACACCTCAACATTTACAACAGGTTTTTATTTTCTATTTTTTACTGTATCTTGGGGGGATACAGTTAAAAATAGACAACCAACCAAAATTTTAAAGGAACCCCTCCCAAATGTGGTGGGCACATACCCTTCTTGAGTACCCATCATCCATCTCATCACTTTTACATTCCACGTGGGTGACCATGTGATGTTGCTTTTATGACCTCTGACATCTTAAGCCCTACTAGGTTTAGCCTGTGGAAAGTGGAACCCCGCCTAAAACACAACGTTTGAAGTCAAAGACAAACTCCATCGTCTCTCTCCGATAATTGTTATGTAACCGAAAGTAGCCTCAAATTCTATTGGACTGCTTCCTTCACAAATTTTATATCCACCACACTTTACGCATGGAAGAATTCTTGGCCCCTTGCTTGCTGCAACAGTGACCATGCCCGTGCATGCAACCGTACAAATTAATCCCCTGTTTTCTCTTAAATTCTTCTATTCAAATGGAGCACTAAAGTATTGCATTATGTTAGGCTCTCCATGTCAGAACAATTGTATGTTGGAAAATTTGTTGATACAAGCGATAAAGGGCCGGGGGAATCGAATCTAAGATCTCATATGTAAAGGTAAATACATTTAATCACTTTAACTGCAAATCTCTTACACGTTGAAAAAAATTAAAAATTAAAAAATTAAAAAATTTCTTATTTCTGTGAATTAGAAAGTTATGCTAGTGGGTGTTTAACTCAATGGTAGAGGTGTTTGTTTGCAAACCCCATGGCACCAGTTTTTAATCTCCTTGTGTGCAACTCCCACCCCCTAGATTAATTGATCGCTCTATCTCAAAAAAGAAAGAAATAGAAAGTTAAAACTTTTCAATCTTACTGTTTGCAAAACGTTTTTACAGTGTTGCATATATTGTCTTTGTGGTTGCAGAGTTGCATAGGTTATAATTCACTCACATCTCTTTGAAAAAGGTGTCCTATATATCATTTTGTCGGAGGAAATTTTTTTTAGAGTTAGTTAGTTTTTTTTTTTGGTCGAACTTTTAGAGTTTGTTTTAGAAAGAATACTTTTGTTTATTTATTTATTCTAGAATAAGTGTGCTTCATTGAGAGAGTTCAAACACAGTGTGCGTTCATTATTCTCGTGGTTTGGAGTGCAACTATAAAAATGTCCTTGTATCCTGTAAGACGTAGGGCAATTTCGTTTTAAGGAGATAAAAACTAATTTCTAAACTTGACAGTATTTTGTTTTTTAATATATTATTCAAACGATAATCTAAATAAATCTAATATGTGGGCAAAAATATATTCGAACTTGGGTACAAGAGGGTGGGCTCACTGCTCTTACCAGCTAGCCTAACCCACATTTTCATTTTTTCATGAATTAAATTTTGATTTTTCTATAAATAAAGTAATTATAAAACAAATTCCAATATTATATCAAGGTAGAGTATGGTCACGTGCTATAATTTGTCCACGTTTTTAATTTAGGTGGATATTTATTGAAATTATACCCTAAAAACTAAGAAATAACATTGTTGTCCAGTCTTGTTATCACACATAAACGAGGTATATCATATTACTATATTTCAATGCCATACAATAATTTCCCTTCTGTATCAATTGATTTCCAGTTTATATTTTGACAACCTACGAAGGGTGCATGTGAGGTTTGCGCCCTAAAACCCATAAAAGAGCACTAACTACCACAACCAAGAATGATAGTATGAGGATTATAGCTCAAGTGGTTAAGAGCATTTAGATGCGCACTCGAGGTCTCAAGTTCGATTTTCCCCTCTCCATTATCACTTGTATAAAAAATAAAAATAAAAATAAAAATAAAAAAGTTATTAAAAAAAAGAAGAAGATAGCATTGGGCCTTGTTACCCTTAAAGTACCATCTATCATAAAAGTTAGGTATGGACTCAAGATTTCAAAATGGAATGAGCTAAATTCACCTTACGTGAAGGAGTTACGTGTGAAGTAGTATTATGGGTAGACTTGGGTGGGTTGTATTCGAAATTTTGGACTAAAAAAAAACCCCATCACCTGTGCTATAACCCCGATTAATTAGTTTTTACTAAAGATCGTCCCTGATAAAAGATTCGATTTAGTAGAAGCAGTGACGGACCCAGGATCCGAACTCCGTAGGGTCATAGTGTAAATGTTCGAAAGAAATTTTAAAAATGGGTTATTTTTCTTATCTACTTTTTCTTTTCCAAATTTTATTCCTTTATTAGAAAAATATACTTTGAATGATTTCAAGTTGTCATTTCTTTTATGTATTTTTTGAGTGTTTCAATTCATAAAATTTCAAACCAAACCTATGCCAATTAACCAAAAAACGAAAAAACCACAACCGCCTAATCAACAAAAATAAGCAAAATCTTCATCCAACAAATCAATCTAATACATATAAATCATAAATTTCATCCAATCAATTTTAAATTTGATTTCCATTAAATTAAAACCAGTATACATGCATTTTGTTCTAATTACAATGAAGAAAAACAAGTTTGTTTTTTTTTTTTTGGTGTGGAGAAATTCTTAAGTGTTAAATAGTGGTGATAAAACCATATTGTGGTCATCCTTAGATAAAATTACAAGTAAAGTTCATCATTCATGGATTCTAATTTCTAAGCCAGTCATTAAAATTTGAGAGGAAGAAATAATAATAAATAAAATAAAGTTGACTTGTTGATTCCTACAACAAAACAGGTTAAAAAGATTAAAAGGAAAACAGTGTTATAAACTAAATAGATTGAGATTGAGAAACTGAAAGATTGAGAGAATTGAAAGGGAGAGAAATCCTAGTTAGGGAGTTTTATTCAGATTGATCAATCATTACAATGAAGATGAGGCCTCCCTTTTTTTTTTTTTTTATATGAACAGATGCCTCCCTTTATAGAAGGGAGGATACGTGCTCATCAGGTATTGTACAGGGAAAAGGAAAAACATGTGGGCTCCACATGCATATATTTACAACAAACATTTTAATGTTGGAGAATGGAGGGATACGGAAGGGTTTTTATGACAGGACCCGCCGAATTTCAAACCGGGCGGACCGCTTTGGTGCCGACATCACACCGATGCCGGGCCCACTTACTAAAACCCAAGACATCCTACCAAAATTTTGGCAGAGTCTCCCCTGCAAAGTGCTCAAACCCAACAATAAACAACCTGCAATACTTACATCAATAAAAATCCCAACCACAAAGATGCTTTAACATACTACAATCCAACACAAAATGGCCTCCGGCCTCAAGTAATAGCCTAACATGGGCAGAATAGAGCGTCTCAGAATTTGTTTACAACAAACAGGGGAGTAGAAAGAATTTATACTGACCCTATCAACTGACGACAAGCTTGGAGCTCGTGACTTGCTCGAATGCCTTCAAAGCAACTACTGTCTGGGGGGCGCAAAACAGAAATATGTGAGTGGACAGAAATAAAGTTTCACTTTAAATCAACATAGTAACCCCACCATGTAAAAATAATGCTCTAGCATGCAGTTTCACAATTCAGAAACCAAAAACTCAAACACAAAATCCCAAAGTCCAAAACAACTCCACAACTCAAATCCACAACTCATTCCCAAAATACATGCAACTCTCAACAACCCGTAAATACCCATATATAAATATATATATATATATAGTTAGGACTCTAATATAATATATACTCCTCTCCATACTAATGTACCGGGGAGACAATCCAACCGGGATTGTTAGTGGTACGCAGGATTTCGAACACTAACCCGCGTCCGGGATGAGTAGTCCAACCGGGACGGAACTCCATAGCTCACACGCCGGCCGCCAACGACACGTGTAGCTCACAAATCTCATATCAAGTCCTACGCGCAGCAGTATCATCACCCCACCGCCAACGACGTGTGTGATGATACTCAAACAATATACATACTCTCCCATACGCCGCATCACAACGACACGTATGGAAAGTGTCTCACACACCGCACTGCCAACGACATGTGTGAGACCCGTAATCTCATGGCCTTCCCACCCCACCGCACGCAACGACGTGTGTGGGAAGCCTAGTAACTAGGGAATGGTACTCACCTACCATACTCGTACATCTCACAACCATCCCTCAATTTCACATCTTTCCACAATCTCACCACAACAACCTCTCATACTCTATACATAGACAATATAGATAGCCATCCCAAAATCCATATCAACATATTCATCGTACTCAAATATATATATCTATACTCAAAATATATAGCCAAGATATATAAACATATTCAAATCCATCAGCCAAAGGCTTATTAAATCAAAGTCACCATCATTTAAAATATATGCACAAAACTTTCATAAATAAAAACCATGCATATGCTTAAAACAAAGTCCACTCACAAGTAATCCCAAGCTGTCCGCCCTCGAGGGTCCACTGCGAGTGATCAACCAAGTACCTATTCCAAGATACAATTCCTTAATTAACATCACGTACTTCCAAAACGGAAATTCACGAAGGAAATACTTAAATCCCCAAGTTCCCGGTGCGCTCACGTCCAAAGGAACATCCTAAGGTCCGGTTCTGATTGGAATTCGCTTCCCAAACGCACGGTGATCGCGATTTCCCAAAACTTCAAATTATTGAATCGGAACATCCGGGGCTCCAATTCACGATCCGCGAATTCCTACAGGTTTCTAAGAGTACCTAGATCAACATACTTCAATTTGGAAACGATCCAACGGTCAGAACTTATCGAACCCGGATAACGCACAATATGCGAAATCCGTTCGATAGTCAAACGATATCCAAATTGAGATTCGCGAAATCCTACGCACTCGTGACAGCCTAAGGATCTCAACAGAATGAAAAACAACTTCACCCACCTTGCCCACACGCCGCCACACGCGCCGGCAGCGCGCGGGTGTGTAGAGAGATTTCCGGCGACGGAAAATCTCCAAACCAACGTTCACCCTTCCAATCCTAGCTACTACTCGAAGAATGGAGCAACTTTTCCAACTACGGCAACGTCCAATTCGGACGGCAAGTGGCCGGAATTTCAAATTGAAATCCGGCCAAAACCTAAGTTTCCAATTCGATTCCAAACTTCAAATTCGATCTAATCCTAACCCAAAATCAGCTAGAGCACAGAAAAGGAGAAGAAACCTCACCTGGTTCACCGGATTGACGGCGGAGACGACGGCACAACGCCGTGAAAATTCCGACTTGAACGATCGATAACACGGCTGATTTCGCGTTTTCCGGTAATCGTGGGTTGTGATCGTGGCTTCGAGGAGTCGAAGCTTCTCGCGTTTAATCGGGAGAACCAAGAGAGAGAAAGAGAGGGTCGGGAGAGAAACGGGAGAGAGAGAGGGAGGTACGCGGGGAGAGAGAGTGAGGGGTAAATGTGAAAAATCAGATTTTACCCCAAACTCACTTTGAAATAATTACTTGCCACCGAACAAGTTTTGATCGCCAAAACTTTGTTAAATCTCCGATTCGAACCTACTGTCTACGGTTTCGTCTCAAGTACCACCTACGCAACCACACCACTCACGGTCCCAAAATCTTCCCGGATAAGAAATTGGCCAAAATTACCCTTAACCCAAGAGTAAATTAATATTTTCCCTTAATTAAATTAAATTAGGAAAATAAACGGGTCGGGTGTTACATTTTAATTTTAAAAATTTTCCTGGTCAAAACGACGTCGTTTTGCCTAGGTGTTTTCAAAAAAGAAACGCGTTGCGCTGCTTCTTCTTCCTCTTGCGCACAGCTTCCCTCTTCCTCTCAGGCAAAACATCAAACACTTGGAGGGCAATTCAAGGGGTCACACAGCCAGCTCAAGTGGACTTCCAACCCTATTTTCATGGCTTCCATATGGTCGTTTGACCCCAATGACCCCACTGTGGGTCCGTCCCTGAGTAGGAGGATTAGATGCTCAAATACCATTAAAACTGACACTTCATGTGTCCGTTTCAATAACCACATGTTGGCAAAATAAGTTCCTAGTGTAGCCTTTTAATTCAATAATATATTAAATGTGTATCAAACGTGGAGGATATGGCACGCGTATAATACGTACATTTAAGAAAACTTGTCATTTACAATATATTTGTAAAAAAAAAATATATATATATATATATTCATACATGTATAGTACAAATATTTAATATGTTCGTACATGTATGTATAATACGAATATTATAACTAGATTTCGATTAAATTATTTCAAAGGATGACATTGTGAATTTCCTTTTGCAATTCCAAACCACACATAACACCGCAGAAGGTCCCAGAATCCAGTACTTGTGCGCAGATTGAAAACATTAGACAGCAATCGAACGGTTCAGATTCATTAAAAACCCATTGGGCCCACAATCTTACATAGCATTAGTGAAGCAAAGAACACACGCTCTCTCTCCTTTTGGAGAGGGCTACATCTCATCGGTAGTGCACATCTACAAACAAAACCAGTTGAACAGTACAACGTAGGAAAAGAGAAAAAGAAAAAAGAAAGAGCATTGGATGCCATTATAATTAGTGCAATCCAACGGCTACTTTTGGGTCATGGGGACAAGCCCTGTTCTGTGGGACTAGAAAGTGCTTAGTTAAAAAAAGTGCTTCTACATCTTGACCTCTTTGTCAAAGACCACACCTCTGCAAAAGTGCTGTTGCCATTAGTTAGCTAGGAGTGGAAATTTAGGCGAGAAGTGTAAGTGGCTTTTGGAGACCAATTGCTTGGAATCACATCTCTGGCAGAGAGAGTTTTTGCTGTTGAGAGCGTCGTTATCTTCACTGAGAAGGGCCCGTTTAAGGGTCCTCCATTTATGCACCAATTTGCACCCCATACATGGTTCATCTGTATCCACTCACTAGAACTTGCCTGCCACATAAAATTTTAAAATTTTAATTTCGTAAACAAACATTATAAATAAATAAGGAAATTATACTTCCTCAATTTATTTCAAGGGAAACCATCTTTGCCTTTTTGTTGATTTGTCATGCATAGAATATATTGATATGAATCTTTTGATTTATGGAAAGTAAGAGAGAAGAATATTGTATGTCTACTTTATCATCAACAAATCTTAGATCTAGTGAAAGTTTGTTGATCAACCTGGTTGGACGAGAACTCAAATTCGACTGACATTGATGCGAGAATAATGTATATATGCGACAGAGTTCGAGACCTAGTTGTGACTAGTCCTATTAGGTACAACAATGTAGTTCAAAGGAATAAAAAAGATTTAAAAAAACAGTGTCACTGTGGACATAAAGGTTCATCTTAAAAGAAAGTTATTGGTAGAAAATGATAATCGGAGAAGAAAAAGGACGGAAATGCTTTTCTCAGTTTCTTTCAAGTCTTGGCGTGACATATACTTTTTCCGTTGACAATAATTATTTAACGTGAAGCACAATTCATAAAATTCACTAATGACAATCATCAACAAAATTCATGGTAGTAAAAATAAAACATAACAACATATATAAAAAGGAGAAGGAGAAATATATAGATATACGTACTGGTCTTATATGCATTGATCCAACGTCTCCATCTCCACCCTCAAACTCGACCAGAAGGGATAGCCAAAAATTCGTTGAGCCTTCATTTACATGGAAGGCCACCTGCCTCCCTGGATATTTACATGGTGTCCTGTCAATACAAACAAATCCAAATTTACAGCGCCCTAATTGTGCTTTTTATGAAGATTTGTTGAAAAAAAACAGGAGCCAAAAAAGAAACCGAAAAGGACAAAAGAGGACCGTTAAAGCAAACAAGAAGAGCTAGCAGAGAGAGAGATAGAGTCACACACCACATAGCACACAGTATAAACCACAAAACAGTAAACAAAGATGACATTTCGTACACACCGTCGGTAAAGGACTGAGAGTTCGCCTCGGTTTCTGAGCATGCCACCTTCACCGGCCACAGCCATGCGCCCGAAGGCGGCGCCACTGAGATCGAATTGGGTCCTACCCTTGGTGCAACCGGGGCACTCGTCCGTCACGATTATCGTCACCGCTCTTCTCGAGCATATGCTCTTGTCCAGGCACTTCACTTTGTAGCACGCCCCGCACCCCTCGCCGTTCTTGAACAGCAGCGGGTTCACTGCTCCCACCCTCGCCCTCAACGGCTTCACGTCCACCATCGACCCGTATCCACATGCTCCGCCTACCAAAATTATGGCCACCGCAATTAGCATACGAATAAAACTATTTGTACCATCTTAACTGACTATATATAATAAAATATAGCATCATTTTTATAATAAATGTAATTTCACTTCAATTAGAAAGCTTTTGCATAATTAATAGAAAAAATAAAATTATTTGTACCATCTCAATTAACTATGTGACTATGTGACATTATTATTTCCGTAGATAATTAATTAAGATAGTACAATTAGCAACTCTAACGGTCCAAATAAGCGGCATTGTGTGCTAAAACCAAATGGGGTCTATGGGTAGGGGCTTACCGTCGCTGCCGTCTCCTTCGGGGCTGCCGTACCAGGTGGCGACGGCTGGGAGCCATACCGTGTGCGTCCCAACCGGGTGCTGAACTTGAGCGGAGGCGACAAGCTGCCCCAAACAATTGGCCACCAGGAGGACCAGCAGAAGCCCAGAGCCATGGCGGAGGAGGAGCTGCATTGTGCGCTGAGCTTGAGTGGGTCTTGTCGGCGGCGTCACCAGCTTCAAACTGGTTTTGGTCAACAGTGAACCCAAAGCTCTGCCGACAGTTATGAACTGTTTTCAAGGCGTAGAGGGGTTTTGGGTCTCTTGGTCCATGTGTTGCTCTTTATAAAGGCATAGGATATTAGCATTAGCTGCAAAAGCTGCCACAGAAAATAGGTTTTAATAATTTCATTATGACCGCGTGGCCCATGGGCTGTGGTATTATTTGCGAGACATGCCACTGCATCTGGGGCCCACCGGCGGTTAAGGCGTTAACTCCGCCCTGACTGTTCCTCCACGTGTCTGCTGTGCATTGAGCAGCGAGGGAGGGTGTTTTGGTCACGGAAATTGGACCGTTAAACTTTTTTCTTCTGGTAAGTTATGTGCTAAACCTCTTTCTTTATCATTTGATTGTTTTGGTAAACAGTGTGCCGTTAAACTTTAGCACGTGGAGGGCAGTGGCGCAACCAATGTTGGCGCGGCAAGTGTAGCCAGGAACGACGCCGCTTCGGAAATTATGCAGCAGTGTGAACAAGGGCCGACACATTCTACGCTTCTACTCCTAGATATCAGAGTTGCTGCTGGCAGTTATTGTTGACTCGTAGCGAACTCATATCATATAGAAGAGTAAATTGTAATGTCACATTTGTAGTGTGTTGAGGTACATTTTATTTTAAAATATGTTTCCATATAAATGAAATCAATTGATGTAGTACATATGTATCTATCATTTCATTCAACAATCACTTTCTCATGGGATGGTGAACCATATTAACTTTGGAGTAGTACGATAGACACCAATTTATTACACTAACTTTTATGATATATCAATTTATGCGATGGTGTTTGGTTCTTGACTTGGTTCACCTGAACTTTATTTTATTGCGTAGTTTTACTTAGTACTCGATGAAATCATATGCATAATGTGTGGCGAATCTTTTCAATAAGATGCGCTAACTATGGTAGTAGATATGGGCGTCATTTCCATGAGGCCGAACACTTTTTGGGATGTCTTGAGGAGGTCTCATGCCATTTTATCCCAAGAGTGGAGAACTATATTTACTTTTTAGTTACCTTTAGCTTGAAGTGATTGCTAAATGTACGATGCCCTCCTCTCCGTCCAAAATGTTTGTGTGAATTGGGTTGCGGTTTGAGGACTTACAATTGAAGCACAATTCTGGTTTGGTAGTCAAATTTCTCTGTGAAGAAAAAACAATAATAATTCCCCTCTTGCTGATAAGTCTTCATCACAAGGATGTCTTGGCTATTTTTTTCTTTTGGTTAATAAATGTGTGGCCCAAGGAGGCAAAATTTTGTCTGGTCCATTAATAAAATTTGTAGCCTATCAATCCTAGCAGATGGAGACAAAGCTATAGCTAGTGGATAGACCTCCAACCAATTTAAAAACAACATAAAAACTTACAAGAAAGTTGGAACAAACACACATGCAAATAGCAATTTCATTGTCTTGTTTCATATTTTCAAATCACTTAAAAACTAAATGACAGTTTCCATTGATGATGGTTGGTGTTATTGCTTTGCCTCCCAACTCCACTGAAATTTCTAGCCAATACGCATGTAATCTCGTGGATGAAGTTGCCCCAACAAGCACATGCACTCATATAATCGAAGATGACTTCCACTGTGCGTGCGTCATGAGGATCATGACGCAGCCAATGACTACATATCAACTCGTCACGTAACTACAAATGATATGGTGCTAGAGCTGAACCATAGGTAACAATTCGCAGCATTTTCTTGATCTGCAGTTCAAAAGTCATGCCGAGCAGGATCCTGTCAAGCATCAGTACGTCTTGGGTGATGCCCAGACCCAACAATAGATAACATTTTTATTATTATTTAAACATCCTTGATTATCGGTAACTGAGAAGTTAATTAGGACTAACCCATTACAAAATCACATCTTTGTAATATTATAAAGCTTAAACACAACGCATCGAACAAACGAAGAGTTAGCTAGGTGCTCTAAAAAGAAGATTTTCTTAAAGCTTTTTTTAGCATTCTTTGACCAACTATACAGAATTAATCTAAACAAACAAAAATATAATCATATAAAAATTCTATAAAAAGTCGGCTTTTTTTAATTAAGACTATAACTTCTTCTCATTTGTAATGTGGAGCGCTTGCATAGTTGGTTGAGTTCTTCAACCTCCACTCATTTGGGCAAATTTTCAAAACTGCCAAACACCCAATGAATATTTGTGTGTAAATCCTCGTTCTCCAATCGCTTGTACTAAAAAATGGAAATGGTTTAATACAAATTACTAAGATTAATAAATAATTAAAGGCCCTCTCAAAAGACAAAAAATAATTAAAGGCAAGCACGATGCATTTCCTAGCTAAAGGTACCCCTTAAAAAATTTATTATAAAAAGAGTGTGCGTTTGTTGATTCTGTTTTATCAAGTACGACTTTCTGGTAGTAAAGTTGCAACTGTAGAAGAAGATACTTTGTGAATCCATTCAGCAAAACCCACAAAATCTGCCCCAATTATTATTTATTTAATGATTAAATCTGACACAAAAAAACCCAACCCAGTTTTTATATTCAAGAGCATGGCTTGGGTGCATGTCCTCAGAATGAGTAGCTGCATCATGCTTTCTCCAAAGGCAAATTGAAAGAGAGAGCCTCTTTTAATAAAAATTACTTTACTTTTCCTCCCCCTTTATCTTTTCCTTGTTTTGTGTTGTGGGTTATGACTTTAAGCTGGAGGTGCTTTAAGCGTTGTACATATGAGCTCAATGCTAGGAGAAACATTTGTGCAAAATGGGAATAACACTATTTTGTTATTTTCAGTCAATCGCGACATGTCATGCTTGATAATTTTCCTACGTAACAATCTGTGATGGTTGAGTATAAAGAAACAGTGCTATCCCTGTTTCGTACAAATTTTTCTACAATGCTAGGCTGTATTAAGGGTTGAATTTCTTTGTTCATCAGTTGTTGCCACATGCCTCTTTACAAAAGCAAAGTTTTCTTGACACATACAAAGTCATCAAAAGCACCAAAAAAGAAAGAGAAAAAAAAAATGCCCACGTATCGAAATGTGATTTGCCTATGAGATTGACTTGGTGATTTGCCAGTATGCAGAACATACTTTCACAATGTACATGGGAGGCAACATGCACATATTCTTGAGGAAGTTGTGCGTGTGGTTTGCAAGTTCATTTAACTGTTAGTTGTGCATGTCATCAAAGAAATGGATCAAAACACGGAGAACGTTAGAATAATACTTTTAAAATTTATACAAAATTTATAAATAAACCCAATTCTAGACATGTATTTATAAAAAAACCCAAGCACTATTTAAACATAGAAACACACCCAGAATCAACCCCAAAGTCAACTTTTTGGGTGTGTTTATAAATGAGTTTTGAGTGTGTGTAATGATGGGTTTTGGGTGTGTTTATAAAGTGTTTTGGGTGTTGGATTTTTTTTATAATTTCAACCTCCATTTTGGGTGTTTTAGTGAAACTCCCTAAAATTTATGAGCAATTATTCAATCCGGTAAGATTTTTATATAAGCTGTGTATAATTTATTAGACATGTGGAACAATCTTTGCATATGCAGGAATACCAGACTAAGAAGTCTTTAATTAATGGTAAAATTGTAAACTAATCGTTACTCTTCTTAAAGTCAAATACCATCGCCGTAGCTCGAGTTACTAGCTCAACATATGCATCGGGGAAGAATGCTAGGTTAGAATCTGGTACTAAACTCTTAAAGGAGATCATGTCATAAACTAGGGAGAGAAGGAACGTACAAAAATGACGAGATCATTCCTTATAAACTAGGGAAAAAGAAGGAACATACAAAAATGAAAAGTTGTGTGAGGCCGAAATGCGGTGAGGACGTGCTTTAAGCTTGCATAAAAAGTCAGTGCCTTCTAAATTCGAAATATCTAAGAGTATGTATGTTGCCGACATTGCAACCTGTAATGATGAAAGAACACACAAACTAGACAATGTTGTATCAGAAAGTTGCTGAAGATTTAATATCCACACCATTCATGTCGATTATCTTTAAACTTTTCTGGAGACTAGAAGGCATCCATACACCTGTAATTATGATGTTGCTCACAGAATGATTCAAATGGATAAGTAAACTAATGACCAGAACATGCACAAGTACTTGCAAATCCAACTGCCACTCCTCATGTTCCTTCAGTGAAATGGACAAAAAGGGAAAAAAAGAAAAAGAAAAAACCATTTCTAATCCTGCATTTGGGGATGCTTGCATATGAAACATGCAAAAGTTGACAAAATAATTGAAAAGAGGTTTCAAGTAAAATAATCAATGTATTATGCGTCGCTAACATTCTAAAGCACAAATGCAACGATGATTTAATGTCAATTTCATGAGGTTCAGGTATATGGTAAGAGAGTTTAAGGTATGTACATGTTTCTATTCCTAATTCCACCCTCTGTCAGTTCGAAGTGTATGAATGTAAACCTTCAATGCTCAATCAGCCAACAGATATCCGATGAAAACCCTCTTATTGCGCCTCTGCACATCCATCCACAATAGTCCAAATGCAAAGATTTACCTGGTTGCCTGATTTACAAAAGGGGAAACAGAAGGAATGAATAATGAAAAATCATATAATTGTAGTGACAACCCAACTTAGCAACCAAAACCTATGACAGCTCACACCCTGCTCCTCTCCACTTGCAGGTCACTTGTAATATGCTAGCCATCCAATCAGTAAGAGATTGAGTGCATCTCAAGTTAGCCACACTATAAGATGCTAGCCATCCAAATGGAGAGGAGCTTATTCTTAATTACTCCAGTGAAAAGAGTAATAAAGACTGACGCACAAGAATAAGAATAAGAAAAGGTATGAACAAAGTTTGGAATTAGAGAAAACTCATCAAGACCTTTGATTTAATGAGATATATATGCCCTAAATATTGCACACGACCCATTAAAAGAATCAAACATTGCTACCTTGTCATTGATCCTTATGTTCCATGCATCGTTTTTGGACCCATAGACAGGGTCACCAATGACATAAGGAGGTGGGAGAACAGCATTCTTCAGGAGCGGAACTCTCTCAGGAACGTACTCATCATCACTATCATAATACTGATGTGGCCCAAGAGCTTTGAGTATCATTGCCAATAACAAAGACAGTCCCTGCAAAAGAAGACAAATGAACGGTCAACAGAAAGAGAACAGAAACAAAGGAAGGGAATAGCCATGATCTGCAAACCAGAAAGCCCCTCACATTGAGCAATTATTCATCATAGACAACGCTAACAATGAAGTAATAAAACCATAGAACACAGCAAATCTTAAGAAAGCAATTGAAGTTCTGCAGGAGGGCATGGATCATAGGCAACAAACACCAGTAAAGCAACAAACTTTCGAAACTGTTCAGAGCCTTTTAGTATTCCTCATGAGATTTCGGCTTTTACATTTCTCATGTCAGATTATTATTTTGCCTACACACACACATATTCTATGTTTTAATTGTTAGTGGTATGGTATGCAATAAAGTCAAAGTTTGCATGGTACCAAAGCAAATTGATCCTCTCTTTATTTCAACGTAACTATACTTGTTCTTAGCAAATTGCATTTTCTTTCTCAGCAATTCTGTCACATCTCTCGGGGTTTCATACATTAGTGTACTCGCTCTGGTACAGTACTGGTTTTCCAATTTCTTCTTGATAAAAAGTTCAGGTCAACACGATGTCTCTGTTGAAGTTAGCATACGTATCTGGAGTTGTGAGAGTTCCCACTGAACTATGACAGAGAATAAAGCACGGTTAATGGCTAATTTATACAACCCACTTAAATTGTCTACTGGAATACAATTGGCTAAGTTTTCTACGGACAAAGAAATACGGGATCATTTGGCAAGGTTGTATGGGCAGACAAATTTGCCAAAAGCTATCAATAGGAGACAGTTATTAGGACTGCAAAACAAGGAGACATATATCCAAGAGTTTTATGCTATTATCATTGCATTTTGGATCAACCAACAGTCACTGAACCTGCAAGGCTTAGTTTCAAGGAGCCCTATTGCACTCCAATAAAATAGCAAAGAATGGCTAATTTTGTGGCACTTTATTACGAATTGAGGCACCATGTGATTCCATTCTTGACCCTCACCTGATCCCTCTAGTTGATTATGGGGTCAAAGAGCAATTGGGAAAGGAAGCTTGGCTTGAGTCCATTGAAACAAAAGGACTATTTCCAACAAAGGTCAATATATGAATCTAGTGGCAGTGTAAAATTTACATGCATTTGGGGACTTTGAGGGTCCTTACGGTGATTAAGATTTTGAATAAAGGAGGAATGGAAGGCTTTGGTTTTTATAATTTGAAGGTTTTCTGGCTGATATTGAATACTTGAACAAACCAATAAGTTTGTTGAAGTGAAAGTTTTGTTTACTGGTAGATTATGAGAAGGAAAAAGCTTATATTTTTGCAGAATTTGGTGTTGAAAAAAGGATGATACCAATGTCTCAGGTTGTGTCTGTAGGCAATATCAAACACTAGAGTCTAGTTCCTCGAGAGAGAGAGGGAGAGAACGAGAGAGGGAGAGAGAGAGAGAGAGAGATGGGAGGAAATTGTTATCTTATCTTTTATTTTTAAGTTTCAAGTCAATACAGTACAGGGTTCACTAACAACTAAACCTTTGAAAACATTGTACTCGGAACGTAACCTTTTTGATGGCAAATATAACAGATTTCATGGAAAGGACCATTTTAACAGTCAAAACGGAACTGCACGGGGAATATGATTCAAATTGAAAGTCAAGGAGTAAAGAAACAGGCCAAAGCTCAAGGGGCATTGGGGTAACTGACTCTGCAATATATTTTAAATTCTTGACTGGTTCTGCCAGTCTTGGGAAGACAGATTAATTGAGACTCAATGAACATATAACTTTTCATTTCCTTACAAGGATGCCACAAAGTTGCAAACACACACACACACACACACACATGCATCGCACAGAGAGAGAGAGAGAGAGAGAAAGACCTGCACACACACAATTGACAAGCCAATCCATTTGCAGATATCAAAGTTCGACCTTACAAATTCTTTGAATTGATCAAATCTCCCAGTTGGATCATCTGGAAAGTCCTGGTTACAAATTGAAATTATTAGCATAACAGCTAAATAAACCGCCAATACGCTTCATTCTAAGTCGTTAACTGGTTAAACAAAAATAACTAGACTGGTCTTTGAATATATACCTCTTCCCAGTCATGGTTTAGAAATATGTCAGCTGCCACTCCAGCTTCAAGCATGAGGAGAAAAAAGACAAACACCATGTACTGTAAGCAGATAAGGTAAAATACAGACATTTGTATCAAATACTTTTATGAAGAAAATAGTAAAACAATTGAAGCCCCATGGAACTGGACTATATGTCTAAAATAAAATTTACCGAATAAAGGCAACAACCATTTGCAGTGTCTGCAGCAATATGACCTGAGCATGTGATCACACACAGGGTGATCCCAAGGCCAAGAATAGAGTATATAAACCTGCAATTCATGCCACAAAAGTAGTTCTAAAATCAGCATTGAGAAAAAAAATAATTATGTGAAACCTTTAAAAAATAAATACTTAATACATCACAGAAAGTTGTGAATATCAAAAAGAAAAGATTCTTCATCCAGTACGCAACCTTCATGCCCAAATATGCAATGCTGAGGACAAGTAGTCAAAATAAAAAATTACTCCATCTAACAAACCAAAAACAAATGGACATGAAACCCTTTGCACCAAAATCAACTGCTATAAATGACTAAATCACTAAGGAAGAACCAAATTAATTTGAATTTAGTTCATTTTTTCTTTCTTTATAAGATAATAATTAAAGCCGAGGAGATTATCTCAGGCCTCTTTTGTTTTTGTGCTTCTGCATTGCATACGAACACAAACCTGTTCTTACAATAAATTGGTAACGAAACACAAGTTTTCACTTCTCAAGGATTTAAATTGTTCTTGTCTTTTTGCTGCTTCCTGGTGTGAAATGGGGAAAAGGTAAGACTCTGGGAAGATATAATTGGATGGACGAACTCCTTTATTCATCCTCTTAGTTTTAGACTTTAGACTTTTGAAATGTTTCTATCGCTAGTACATGTGCAAATCCTTTTTTTCCATTCGAATTTTGGGTTTTGCAAAAATCTGAGTGACTCTGAGGCTGCGGAACTTTCCTCTTCACTCTCCTTGTTAGATTATAGTCCCTTAATGCTGTCTAGACTCGACAAGGGGATCTGGAGGTTGGATTCATAACGAGTCTTTTCATATAAGTCCTTTGTAGGCATATTGTATTACAACTCATGGTTTTTTTTCATTTCTACCCATCTTCTATGATTTGGCAGGCTACACTCATCTTTTTTTCTTTCTTAATTTCCACCTTATGCTTGCCCTTCTGCCTTCTTGTTTCTTCACTTTCCCATTGCATTAAATTTAGGGTGAGGATTGTTGAGGGAAGCTAATTTGAGTAGGGTTGTTCCAGGAAGTTGTTCTGCAGTTTTCTGTGACAAGTTCAAGGTTTTTAGGGTGTCAAGAAGGGAGAAGTCCTTTGGAGCTGTGGTGTGATAATAGTGTTTTGGATGGTGTAATTTAGAACGAAAGTGAAGGACTTTGACTGATTTCAGAGGATGATGTGGAATTTTTGTGGAACAAAGTTTTATTGTGGTCTTAGCTGTGTAGTCTTTTTAGTCTGATTAGTGTTGATGGATTTTGTTACCAATGTTAGACTTTAGATTGATTGTCAATGGACTCCTAGTCCTCTGTAATGTGCATCTACTTTTTCTGAAACTCAGTAAAATTCTACGTTTCTTATTAAAACAGAAACAACTAACTTCACTGAAGGAGCTTATAAGGAGAGAGAGTTAAGGGCCATTGTTGAAAACCAAGACAACGAGAGGCATAAGCCTCCAAGTTTATTTTCCTTTAATCTTTCCACCTCCTAAGTAAATAATGCAAGAAAAAGGAAGGGTTTTTTTTTTTTTTTGATCAAACAAGAAAAAGGAAGGTTCCCATACTAAAAGGCACCTTTCAGTAGAAAAAGGGAAATTGGCCCACATAAAGGAAGGTCCCCATACTTCAACGGCCATAACAGAACAGATGATCACAAACCCAAGTACTTAACTTTTCAAGCAATATACACATTCATCTCAAAACAAAAAAAAGACATTGTCATTGATACAATGTCTAAGAAAATAAGAAAAAGAAAATTTGTATACTTTCTAGTTGTTTCCGTCTTGTAAATCAAAGATCCATGGATAGCTTTTTATACTTTTTTTCAGGTCCCAGACCATACAATATCTACAACATCCACCACTTAAACTCCCAATTCCCTTATCTTTCCCACATTTTTCTCAGTAAACAAACAGACCCACGATGGCAAATTGAAAAGAAAATGAACATACCAAGGTATTGGATGATGATGAGAATGATCAAATGACAAGTGACCCATGTTCCTTTGCCAGGACCTAATCAACCACAAGGAGTACATGATCATGGCCAACCCAACCATCCCAATCACCGAGTTCACCAACTTGAGGATTGATTGTACGCAGCTCCTTACCACCCCGCCCATGCTTTCTCTCTGATCACTACCCAAATTACCAAAACAATTTACAGGAAAACCCTGAAAATTAGGACCAAAATTGGATGACGTCATTCGGGTGAGTTTAAGGTTTCCGAATTTTACGCTTTTCAAGGTGGATTCGTCTTGCAGTTACCCGCTTCCATGAAAATTGTTATTTTTTATAATAAAACCAAGTATTATATATATTCAAACCTCACATTTATCAACAAGCGGGTGCTGTGGTGTAGTGGTTATCACGTCAGTTTTACACACTGAAGGTCCCCAGTTCGATCCTGGGCAGCATCATTATCTTTTTGCATCTATTTTTCAAGTTTTGAGGCCAAGAGAAAAGATTTTATTATTCATTATCAGTTTTCATTACATTACTTAATTTTTAAAGCTGTGGGGAGCAAATTTGAGGACCACATAAACTAAAATTGGAATTGAAAGACGAAAATTCAACTCGGAATAATATTTTTCCCTTGCAAGGAAGTTAGTTAAGCTACTTTAGTTTGAAACGGTAATCAAATTGACTTCTTGCAAAGTTAAGGAGTGTTTGTTTAGCTCAACTCCTTATATGATAACTTACAAATCAAACTAAATTCTCTTTTCAAAACAAACACATTTACTAACTAGTTCATCTTCAAATTCCCATAATGTCCACATATTGCTGACGAGTGCCAGCCCTACTAAAACCAAAAGACAGAAAACTTGTTTCTAAAATTTCCCCCCAAGTAAATATCGTTCCAGCAGCTTGTTTAAGCAAAAAAAGAAGAGAAAATGCGTATCTTGGGACAAATTATGACCTCTATTTCACTGGCTGGCATCAAAATCCAAGTACATTCTATAGGCATTTCGATCGGAAGAGTAGTAACCTTCTATGAGGTTATCGATTTTGAAACCGAGTTTCTTGTAAAGATTCACGGCAGGAGTCCTCAAGGGATCAACGTGAAGCGTTATGCGCTGCACATTTCTGGTTCTGCATTTCTGAATGGCGGCTGTCAGCAGTGCCTCTCCATAGCCTTGCTTCCTACAAGCATCCCTCACTGCGGAAGAGAACACCCACATGCACAGAAGAAATCAATGTCTGCTGAATATGAGATGTAAAAATTTACCACTCTCTAACCGCAAAAAGAACCAACAAGAAGAAAATGCCAACGAGAAACATCCGTGCAGCAACTTATTTCTAGAGTTTATTTGGAGACTTTCATCAAATAGCTTCTGGGCATATTTAAAATTTCAGCAAGCTAACATTGTGCCTACTAAATAAGCAGTGAAAACCACTAAGGAAGCATTCCAAATTCGTTCCACTAATTAATTTCATGGTTACTTAAAAAAAAAAAAAAAAAACGTAAATTCAGCATTTTGGACAATTCTATCACATTCAGCGAGAGCTTCATATTGATCATCTCATATCCACACAGAAATAAAACCAACCCACAAAGCATCAAAACCAACACAAATCAAAGAAGCCAAACTAGCAAAGAAAAATAAAGCAAAAAATCAGAGCTCTTTTTGAACATGATATTTAACCTTGGACTGTAAATGCTCAAAAATCACATTTGAAGAAGAAATTGAAGAAAACTGATGTGTATGAAAATAGTTCAGGAAAGTAAATGGGTTTTCAAACCTGCGAGCTTTGTGATAGAAGCGTACAGGGAAGAAGGCCAGGAATACATGACATAGCCTGCAACTTCACCATCTACCTCCCTGTAAAGCAACCCACTGTTCTTCTTTCTCAGTTCTTCATCAAAGCTTCTAGCAAGAGATTCATGTTTGGGAAAGATCTTTCGCTCTAGCTTCACTATGTCTTCCACTACAGTGGCCCAGTTGGGAGAGTTTTTTTGGAGCTCCACAATGACCCCCGTTGCCATTGATGAAGAATTGGAGCTTGAATGTTTGTACTCTTCTTGTTTCAACGGTTTATTTGGGTATCGCCATCTTATAGTTTAATTGATCTGTTGTCTTAAATCCAATATATATGTATTGTGAACAAATCGCAACTAAAATATTGGGTTTTCTTTTGTTTGTACCATAATCAACCGAGCGCATTTGGTACTGGGAGACCAGCGCACATACAGACCAATAGACTGCTGAAGGAAAGACACTTCTGGGAATCCCTAAACACCGATGACATCATCATAATCTCAGCTACTGAAGACACCTTCCTCTGATGTGGCAATTGCATGTCGAAGGTGGTTGCCGAAACCCTCAACTACATAATCTAAGCTTTGGACACGTGTCGCCACCAAGGGGATTTGCGCAAAGTCCCACATCGAAACTTTGTGCAAACTTCCACTTGCACTTCTCCATACAAGAGGAATAGTGCCCACGTAAAAAGAGGTAACTACTTTCACATTTACTATTACTCTGCAAAAAATTACTGTGTACCCCACACTTGATGACTTAAGCATAGGAAAGCCTTCGGCAGATACCACATCGGTGCGAAGCTTGACAATTGCTTCTTCCATCTTTCTTCGTAGGATCGTTTTGTGGCCGAAGGTCTCTCATTGCCTTCGGTCCTAACCCCTAATCCTACCAAGACCCTACACTTCTTCTATCTAAGTTGACACCCGATTTTGGGCGTCAACAGTTTGGCACCTGTCTGTGGGAATCGACTTTTGAATCCCACATCTCTACTAGTCTCGCTCGCTCCTTCGCCTATAATCAGACCCGTCATATTTTTAGTTCATCACATTCCGTCATGCCTAGCGAACCTGGCCTTGGCACTCAGCATCACACCTCTTAGTGGAATCCTCCAGAAGGAAACCTCGAATCGATGTGCATCTTTATGCCGAAGTGGAAAGACTTCGTGCCGATGTTGCCAAAATGACGGAGAACTATGACCACCTCCACACCAAAAATGTCGAGTTGGAACATGATTGTTGAACCTTGAAACATAACTAGGAGAACACTCGCCACCAGTTAACCCAGCACGACGACACCTAAGATGTCGGGTATACCCTACTGAATCAACTAGCCATCTCCCTGCATAGCGCTTCAACGCAGCCTTGGTCTAACAAAGGCAAATGCCACCTTCATCCTAAAGCAGCCAAGTCACGACCTCTCCAAATTTCCCTACCAAAGGACCGACCTCATGCCCCAACCAAGGTATCACGGATTGTAGGGATCGCATCTCTAAGCTTCGGTCGAAACCCATTCAGATTCTCGTCAACCTCGACGACCCACGTGTCGCTCACCTTGGCCCTTTGCCTAAACCCACATGCCTCCCTGCTCAAGAAGAGGAGGTTGGTGATTTTGAAAATTGGGAACCTTATAACCCTAAGGATTGGCAGCCTTATCATTCTTGACAGGACCTGCCCGAATTCCTCGAAACCGGACGAATCCCGTAATATTTTCGACATCATACCGATATAGGGCCCATTTACAAAGACACGAGACTTTCTGCCGAAATTTCAGCAGAGTCTCCCCTGAAAAATAGACATTTCCCAAATTTCTCAACCTGTTAAAAATCACAATTTAAATACACCAACTGGCAGCATGCATAAGATAATATCATATAGTTTACATAGATGGCCTCCGACCTCAAAATCAAACCATAGTATGGGCGATAACAGAGCAATCTAAGAGTTTCGGTTCACAAATGATAACAAAGTTTAGCGGAAAGGAAATGAACAAAGCTTATCCTACAGAAACTTGGGATTCGGAAGTTTAAAGCTCGGGTATACTGCTCAACTCGATCAACTACTGTTTAGAGGCGCAAAACAAAAAACATATGAGTGGACAGAAACCAAGTTTGATTTAGTTTGCAAAACAACATACTAACCCCACAATTTGGAAAATAATGCCAAAAACATGCAGTTGATCCTATATCTATATAATCATTGTGAACTCTACATGTTCTCACTTTCCCGAGAACATATGGTCATATCCAAATCAAAGCCTTTTTGAGTCCAACCCAAAAGTTCTCGAAAACAATGACTTACAAACGACATAAGTGAGAATAACTTTAGAATATTTCACTTATACAGAAATATTCATAATTGAACGATATATATTTATATATCTCCATTCCATAGTCATGAAAATCTATTTTTGATGCAAGACAATTTAACCAATCAAAATAATGTTATTTTAAAATAGTGTCCACTCACAAATAGTCCCACGCTGGTTGACCCTGAGAGGGTCTTGCCTGCTGCGTACGTGTGGTCGGAGTATCTATTTCAGAATACGAGTACGAAATTAATATAAAACGCTTCGAACGTGAACTTTAAATTAAAATCATAGTTTCTTGAGTTTCAAGTATATGCTTGAGGAACGATACATTCCGAAGGTCCAACTATGTGTTTCGGATGATGGGATAACGTTGGAAGATGCTCAGTCAACTAAGCGGTCAAACTTCCCAAATTGGGTCAATAGGGCCCACGACATCTGGTTGACAATTCGGAAGTTCCTACGGGTTCAACAAGGTCTAGTAAGTGTGTTCAGTAAGTTTGGTCCGAATCGAACGGCCGAATTGCTCGCGATAGCACGATCAGACGGTTATCATTTAAAGCAAACTTTAAGTTATTGAATCGGAACATCTAGGGCTTCGATTCACGATCCGCAAATTCCTACACGATCTTATGGATGCCTATATCAACATATATTGATATGAACTCGATCCAACAATCCAAACATATCGAACCCGGATAATGCCTAATATGCCATATCCGATCGACGATAAAACGATAACCAAATTCAAGTCTGAGCATACCATCGTGCTCGCGACGACATAGGGATTATTTTAGAACCAAGAGACTAACCACAAAGTGGCCAACGCGTCGCCCCACTCGCCGGTAGTGGTGGGTGCCCAAAGCGATTTCTAGCGATCGGAAAAACTCTAAACCGCCGGTCAAGACTTATACCTACATGATCAGGGCATTAAGTAAAGCAACTTTTGTTCTTGGACCAACCCCAAAAAGTGGCCGGAATCAAGGGGCAAAATTGGCCAAAACTTATATCGCTGATTTGACAACCAAAACGCAGAAATTGATCCTAAATAACCTAACCATTAGGTAGAACACCTCGAGAGGATGGAAAAGCATTTCTGGATCGCGAGATTTGATTGTCGAAAACGTCCGAACGAGCTTTGGGAAATTTCTTATGAAAATCAGCCAATTTTCTCATTTTCCCGCAATTGTGTTGGCTGCCGACGTCGGGGTGGGGTGGGATGGAAGGCGAAGGAGGTGGCGGTCCTTTTGGGATTGGTGTAGTGGTGGTGGAGGGCTGACGGCGGCGGTGGCTAAAAGAGCCAACAGTTGAACCAAAAAAACAAGGAGGGTCTGTGTATGCGACATGAGAGAGAGAGAGAGAGAGAGAGAGAGAGAGAGGGAGGGAGGGGGGGGGGGAGAGAGAGAGAGAGAGAGAGATTCAGATATTTAAAAACCAATTTTGAAAAATTTACGATTATGCCACTGACCTTCTTTTGATCGTAACTTCTTCATTACAACTCCGATTCAAACCCACTACGTGCCTACGGACTCATCTCGGTACGATCTATGTAATAGTACCATTCATTTCCCCAAAATCTTTCCGGATTAAAAAGTGACAAAATTACCCTAACCCCAAGGGTAAAATTGTAATGTCACAATTAATTAAATTAATGAATAATTAAATTTTGGGTCGAGATGCTACAACCTACCGCCTTTATAAAAATTTCAAATTTTACGTACCTATCATTCGAAGAGATGAGGGTACTTGGCCTGCATCTGCGCCTCGGGTTCCCAAGTAACTTCTTCAACAGTTTGACTCCTTTATAACACCTTCATTACTGGAATGGATCTAGTTGCTCCTCATATGTCAAGTCTTCTCTCAACTCCACGGGTTGATGTTCCAAGATATGAGAAGGATCTGGCACGTACTTTCGTAACATGGATACATGAAACACGTCATGGATTCGAGACCATTCTAGAGGTAAAGCAAGTCTGTAGGTAGCGGGTTTAATGCGTTCCGTGATCTCATAAGGTCCGATATAACGATGGCTTAACTTCTCACGTTTCCCGAACCTCATAACACCCTTCCATGGAGATAGCTTCAAGAACACCCAATCCCTAACTGCAAATTCAAGATCCTTGGACCTGTTATCTGCATAACTCTTTTGTCGATCTTGTGCGGTCTTCAACTTTTCTCGGATCATCTTAACCTTCTCGGTTGTTGCTTGGATATCTTTCTACTTTCTCTAATTTCCTGTCACCCACCTCATTCCAACAAATAGGAGTTCTACACTGCCTCCCATACAAGGCTTCATACGGAGCCATCTCAATGCTCGAATGATAACTGTTGTTATATGCAAACTCCATTAAGGCAAGATGAGTATCCCAATCATCCTTAAGCTGCAATACACAAGATCTCAACATGTCTTCCAAGGTATGAATTGTTCTCTCTGATTGTCCATTGGTTTGTGGATGAAAAGCCGTACTAAACCGTAACTTAGTACCGATAGCATCATGTAAATACTTCTAGAATCGAGATGTGAATCTAGCATCCTTGTCTGACACAATGGACACAGGACCTCCATGTAATCTCACTATCTCATCCACAAAGAGCTTAGCCAATTTCGTCAAAGAATAGGTTTCTTTAATAGGTAGGAAGCGAGCGGATTTGGTGAGTCTGTCAACTATCACCCGAATTTCGTCATGCCCTTTCGAAGTACGTGGAAGTTTGATATGCTCCCACTTCCATTCAGGGATCGTAAGTGGTTGCATAAGTCCAGATGGTCTTTGTTGCTCCGTTTTCACTTGTTGACAAATCAAACATCTGCTCACATACCTAGCAATGTTGCCTTTCATATACGACCACGAGTAGTACTCACGTAGTGTCTGATACATCTTAGTATTTCCTGGGTGCATAGAATAGGTTGAATAGTGAGCCTCTTCCATAATTTCTCTCTTCAAGTCGTCATTCTTGGGTACACAGAGACGAGTTCTAGTTACCAAGGTTCTGTCTTCTCTTACTGCATAATCCGTCCGCATATCATTCTTTACTTCTAATCTTATCATGCAAAGAGTATGATCCTCCAATTGAGCCGCAATCACCCGCTCAACCAGAATAGGCCTCACATGCAAACTTGCGAGTATTCCACCCTGTTAACTCTTTCCCAATTCTACTCCATCCTTCTGCAGTTCCACCAATAACGGAAGATATGCCATTTTGAGATGAGCTAAACTTCCATTAGACTTCCTACTTAAGGCATCAGTTACCACATTAGCTAGGCCAGGATGATATTCAATCGTGCAGTTCCACCAATAACGGAAGATATGCCATTTTGTCTCATATTCAATTCCTTTTGAGTGAAAAAGTACTTGAGGCTTTTTGATCAGTGAATATCTGATAGGTCTCACCATACAAGTAGTGTCACCATATTTTGAGAGCAAACACCACTGCAGCAAGTTCCAAGTCATGGGTGGGATAATTATGCTTATGCTTCTTAAGTTTCCTCGAGGCATAAGGAATCACCTAATCATGTTGCATCAGAACACATCCCAAACCTTGTAATGATGCATCATTGTAGATCACAAAGTTCCCTAAGTTTTCCGGAAGAGCCAAAACAAGTGCGGTGGTTAACCACTTCTTCAGCTTTTGAAAACTCTGTTCACACTCTTCCGTCCATACAAACTTAACTCCTTTCCTCGTTAACCGAGTAAGAGGTGCAGCTATCGAAGAGAACCCTTCCACAAATCGATGATAGTAACCTGCTAACCCCATAAAACTCCGTACTTCTGTCACACTAATGGGTTGTACCTAATTCACAACAGCCTATATTTTTTGAGGGTCCACATAGATTCCTTCTGCAAATATCACATGCCTAAGGAAGTCCATTCTATCCAACCAGAACTGACACTTGCTAAACTTGGCATAGAGCTGCTTCCTTCTCAAAGTCTTCAATACCAACCTCAAATGCTTCTTATGACCCTCCAAAGTTTGGGAATATACTAGGTTATCGTTTATGAACACAATCATAAAGTGATCCAAGTAGGGTCGGAACACTCTATTCATAAGATCTATAAATGCTGCTGAGGCATTCGTCAATCTGAAAGGCATCACCAAAAACTTATAATGGCCGTAACGAGTCTTGAATGCCGTCTTGGGAATATCTTCTTCTCTGACTTTGAGTTGGTGGTATCCCGATCTCAGATCAATCTTGAAGAAGTACTTGGCACCATTCAACTGATCGAACAAGTCATCAATTCAAGGAAAAGGGTATTGGTTACGCACTGTCACCTTATTCAACTACCTCTAATAGATACACAGGCTCATTGTGCCATCCTTCTTCTTTACAAACAACACCGGTGCACCCCAAGAGGAAACACTTGGTCGAAAGAATCCAAGATCAATCAATTCTTGTAACTGAGTCTTCAACTCACGTAATTCCTCTAGTGCCATCCTATAAGGCGCTTGATAAATTGGATTCGTGCTCGGAAGAAGTTCAATAGTGAACTCTGTTTCTCTCTGAGGAGGTAAACAAGGGAGATCATCCGGGAAGACATCCGGGAACTCTCGAACAACAAGGACATCTTCTAGATTCAGAGTGACCTCACGAGTATCAATGATGTTGGCTAAGTATCCCACACATCCCTTCTCGAGTAACCTTTTCACCGTTATGGCGAAAGATGAGACATGATGGGAGAACTCTATGCTCTTGGCAGAAAATAACTTCAGGTTGTCCCGGACTTCGAAGTACACCATCTTTTCGGAAACAATCTACTGATGCACGATGCTTCTCTAACTAATCCATTCCCAAGATGATATCAAGATCAACCAAGTCCAAGGGAATCAAATCGGCTTTTAACATTGTTTCAGCCACTTGGATATAACTATCCCTGAGTACCATTTTCGCAAATAGGACATGCCTTATAGGTAAAGAAATACTAAATCTTCCGGCCATGGGTGTAGGTCTAACACTGGCATACTATACGAAACTATGTCCAATGAATGAGTGTGTGGCTCCGGATCTATCAAAACACCTGCAAAATACCCAAACACAGGAATCATACCAATAATGACGTCGGGTGTGGCATGTGCCTCATGCTGAGTCATCAAGAATACACAAGCTTGGGTAGTAGAATGCCCAGGTTAACCCCTCTGGTGTCTACCACCCCTACCCCGGAAGGTGGAATGAACTCCACTGCTAGATAAAGCAGAAGACAATGCGCCACTATGACTCTGGCCCTGGCCATGACTACCCTGCTCTTGATGGGCTCTAGTCCCTTGAACTGCTGAACCTCTCTAATAAGGATTTGGGTAATTCCTCTTGGTGTGCCCTACTTGCCCACAAGCATAACATGTCAAGCCGCTACCTTGGCCCTGCCCTCCGCTCTAGGTGAAGTTAGGACAGTACCTCATAAAATGTCCGACCTGATTGTGATAGGCTGCACTAGTCTGCCGTGAAGGATCCTTGGCTGTACTTAGCCATAGACTGTTGTCCCGAATGCGACTCCAAACTAGTCGAGAACTAGAATTGGATCCTCCAGACCAGCCCTGCTTCTTTGCTACCTTATCCGCCGCTTGGGCCAAAGCCCTCATAGTGGTATATGTGGTGGCAGTGATCACCGCCTGAACCTCTATCCACATACCTTCCTCAAAGCACCTGCACTTCTCTCCCTCATCGCGAATCAGCTCATGAGCAAATCTGGACAACTTGTTGAACTTATGCTCATACTCCAAGATCGACATCAATCCGGATGCAGGAATTGACTTTTTGCATTCCAATAGAGTACGAGTAGAACTGATCAAAGAAAACCTGCTGAAACTTTGCCCAAGTAATGGCAGTAGGGTTAGCATACCCTCTATTAACAGTCTTCCACCAATGATAGGTGTTCTCCTTCATAAGGAAAACGGGCAACCGAACCCTATCCTCATTCATTACACTGTAAGACCTCAAATACCTGCTCAATGTTTGTGAGCCAAGTCTCAGCTTCAGCAGGGTCCGCACTACCCCAGAACTCCTTTGCTCCCATTTTCTTGACCTTCTTTATGTCCGAGCCCTCAGTATTACGTCTCTCCTATAGAGCTGTGGTCACAATTCAGGTGAACTGATAGAGTACATGTCTTATATCTACCTCATTCTCTCCAGCTTGCTCACCAACATGTGGAGGTGGTGATGGAGGTGGAGATGGTGATGGTGGTGGATGTGGTGCATTCCCCCTTCCCCCTTCCAATCTTAGGAAGTGAACTCTCGGCCTACCACGTCGAGGACGCAAGGTTCTATACGAAGGAAACAAGGAAATCGTTAGTTTTCAACAATGCAACAAAAGTGCGAAAGTTGAAGGAAAATGAACCTAATGCTCTGATACCAACTTTTGTTCTTAGACCAACCCCAAAAAGTTGCTAGAGGTGGCCGGAATCCAGGGCCAAAATCGGCCAAAACTTCTATCACTTATTTGACAACCAAAACGCAGAAATTGATCCTAAATAATCCAACCGTCGGTAGAACACCTTCAGAGGATGGAAAAGCATACCTGGATTCCAAGATTTGGTTGTTAGAAACGTTCGAACGAGCTTGAAATTTCTCGGAAAATCGCCGTTTTCTCTTTTCGGCTATTGTGCTGGCTACCGCGTTGGGGTAGGGTGGGATGGAAGGAGGAGGAGGTGGCGGTCCTTTTAGGACTAGTGCCATGGTCGGTGGAGGGCTGTGGTGGCGCGGTGGCTTAAAAAGCCAATGAACCAAAAAGGGGGTCTGTGCGATGGGAGAGGGAGAAAGAGAGAGAGGGAGGGAGGGAGAGAGGGAGAGAGAGAGATTCAGATATTTAAAAACCAATTTTGAAAAATTTACGATTGTGCCACTGAGCTTCTTTTGATTGTAACTTCTTCGTTACAACTCCGATTCAAATGCACTACATGTCTATGAACTCATTTCGGTACGATCTATGTAATTATAAGATTGATTTCCCCAAATCCTTCCAAATTAAAAGGTGACCAAATTATCCCTACCTCCAAGGGCAAAATTGTAATTTCACAATTAATTAAATTAATGAATAATTAAATTTTGGGTCGGGATGTTATAATTCTGAAGCCTTCGAAGAATGGGAAACTTATCCATCGCTACCCACTCGACACCACCAATCTTCCACCTAATATCCTTCTTCATACCAATCTCGCCATTCGACTTTTGTTTAAGAAGGTTCGTCCTTGGAACACCCTTAACCCTATTTAATTGTTTTATTCAATTTATTTCTATTTGTGAAATTACAATTTTTGCCCTTAGGGGTAGGGTCACTTTAATCACTTGTTAATCCGGAAGAATTTTAGGGAATTGAGTGGCACTGTTGCGTGGAGCTCGCCGATATGCGTTCTCAAACAGGTGGCACACTCAATTCCGAGTTGTAATGAGCATGCAAAGGTTAGAAAATCAAAAAGACGTAAAAGGAATTTCAAAATTTGTCAAAAAACCTTAAATACCCGATTTTCTCTCTCGCGGACGCGTCACTCTCTCTCCTCTGTCTTTCTCTCTCCCGACCCTCGTTCTCTTTCTCACTACATGCGACAGCCAAGCCCTCCAAAGAGTGGAGCAACGCCATCCTGCTAGCTCAGGCCACGAGACCAGACCCAAAAGAACTGGTCGGCCTCCTCTTCCCATCCCTCACCAGTTCGGTTGACCCATGCTCTCCAGTGCTGGCAAGACCTCGAAAAAGGCATGCCGGTTCCTTGTTCTTCTTACGTCATTTCCAACGACTCCGGCGGCCAAATCCATCGATCAACGTAAGATTCTTCATCTACTCAACATGCTATAGCTAATGGTACGGTTGGTTAGGATCAAATTGGAGTGTTTAGAGTTCAATCTAAAACCTAGGTTTTTCTCTGACTGTGAGTTGCTTTTCCAGCTAGCTTCGGCCACTTTTTGGATGGGGTCCAAGACCAAAACACGTTCCCCTAAGTGTGGTAGTTCTAATGGTATTGGTATTGGCCGGCGATTTGGAGTTTTTTTGATCTCCACCCACCACTACTGATGTTGTCCCGAGCATGACAATATTTTCGGTTTAGAAATTGGATAACATGTGACTATCGAATAGATATTACGCCTGTTAGGCGATATCTGGGTTTGATAGATTTGGACAATCCAATCGGTCTCATTTTCAAATCTGAAGTTCCTCGTACCTTTAGGATCGTGTAGAAACTTGTGGATTGAGAATCGGAGTCCTAGATACTCTGAGTCAATGACTTTGGGGTTAGGTAAACCGACTGCCTTCTGATCGTGCGATCAAGAGCGATCCGACCGCTCTATCGAGATTAAACCCTCGAGACTTGGTTAATAGACATTGTTGGACTTATAGGAACCTTTGGATCAGAAATCAGAGGTCGTGGGCCCTAGGGGCTCGGTTGACAAAAAAAAAAGGGAAGTTTAACCAAACTGTTGGCACGGGTCATTTAAGACCGTCTTATCCTTTGGGGAAAGTACTAGAATGGCCTTAAGACCTTTCTAAAGTTGTGTACAAATGTTAAGTTTCCTGGAACTAGGGTTTTGAATTTTAATTCATGGTTGAGGTTGTTTACTAAGTTGTGATCGTTGGACAATTGTTTTAAGTGTGCATTGCTTTCAGAATTTTGGAATCTGTGTATATACATATGTGTGTTATTTGTGTTATAGATTGGGACATGGGGATGGTGTGAATTGATGCATGACTTGATGTTGAATAACAATATTTTCTATGCGAGCCTGAAATTCGAATTTGATGGTGGAAAAATGAATGGTTTGGAAATTAGTATTTGGTCAATGGAGTTTTGAAAATGTGCTATCGGATTGTTTTCGGCTTTTACACTGTGACTTGGGAATACATAACTATTATTATTATGGTTATTATTATATTATTGTCGTTATCATTATTATGTATAAAGACTTGCATGTTGAGTGGGAAGTGGGGCTATGTATATGTATATTATATATATACACGCATATATATATATATATATAATATTGGAATATGGGTTTGTGAATTTCACCATCGTATGTAGCTTCCCTTGTTTGATTTGGATGATAACCACACGTGCGTTGAGGTTTTTTTTGACGTGTGAGATGTTGATGACCCGGGCACCCTTGGTTGGGTGTGTCGTAGGCCTTGACAGGCATTCCGCGGGTGTAAAACTTGTTTCAGCCACACGTGTATTGAGGATTCTACCGTGCATGTTTGGGGAGCAATAGTCCCCCGGTTGAACTGCTCATTCCCTAGCCACATAAGTATTGAAGATTCTGTCATGTGGTTTAGTAAAACAATTATCGTGTTGGATTGTTTTCCCCTAGTACATGATGTGCACTATGATATGTACCTCCCATGTTATTGATACTTGATATATAGACACACGATAACACTTCAGAGGTGTGTCGGGATACTGGGCACCCTTGATCGGGTGTACTGAAGGCCTTGATCGGTAGTTTGCTCTCGTAGGAGAGATATTCAGCTACACATGTATTGAGGATTCTACCGTGTGTGTCTGGGGAGCAATAGTCCCATGGTTGAACTGCTCATTCCCTAGCCACATGAGTATTGAGGATTCTGCCCTAGTTGGATTGTATAATGTTTAAGTTTCTGTTTTTTTTAATTGATGTGTTGTTTTTGGTTAATATCATGTTTAAATTAGCATGAAATTAGCATTAATGTTTAAGATTTTGTTTTGTTTTGTTTAGTTGGATTGTATAATGTTTAAGTTTCTTTTTTTTTTTTTTAAATTGAGGTGTTGTTTTTGATTAATATCATGTTTAAGTTGTTGTTTTTTTGTTTATTAAAGAATTCATGAATGAGTCGAACCCATTTGGAGAGGTGCATGCCACTACTAATAGTGAAGTTGGTTCGTCATCCACATCCGTATCCACATCAGCATCCGCATCAACACCTTTACCCACTGTACCGATCCCTCAACCCCAACCCAAACACCAAATCAAAGTGTACCTTATACCCAAACACCACCTCCATTGAGTGGTCTTCCACCATTACCTCATTTCAACCCAAGAAAAGAAAAATCGGAAGTATGGGATCACTTTGAGAGATATGGAGATGTGGTTGAGAGTGTGAAGGAGGATGGGAGCAAATATGCAACAACTAAGAAGAGAGTTAGGTACAAGTATTGCTCTATTAGCTATGCGGTGGACTTCATTAGAAATGGGACCTTAAATTTGAGGAAGCATATTGAGAACCTATTTAAGAAATATTTGGGGAGGTTTCCTAAATATAAATGGCAAAAACTCTTGTCTTTTGACGGTGCATGGTAAAGAAGAGTGGTTAAAGTTATGTGTAGAGATGGTAGTAATGGATGAGATGCCTTTTAGTGTGGTTGAAGGAAAATGGTTCAGGCGGTTTTGTAATTCTTTGAACCCCCATTTCCAAGTGCCATCTCGTAGGACACTTATAAGGCATTTATGGTAATGTATGATGCCATGAAACAAAAATTGAAAGAAGAATTAGCACCACATAGACTATGCCTCACAATGGACACTTGGACAAGTGTTCAAAACATAAATTACATGGTAATCACGGCACATTTCATAGATAGTGATTAGAACTTGCACAAAAGATTCTTGAACGTTTGTGTCATTTCCAATCACGAGGGGAACTCAATTGGTAAACTTCTCAAGTCATGTTTGCTTAATTGGGATATGAAGAAGATACTAACCATCATGGCCGATAATGCTTCTTCAAACACAAAGGCAATAGATTACTTGAAGTCGAAAATGGGTCATTGGGGAAATAGTAGTCTTGTATTAGAAGGAAAGTACATGCACGTTAGGTGTTGTGCTCATATTGTGAATTTGGTTCGTGATAGGTTGAAAAAATTGGAGAAAAGCATATTTTTTATAAGAAATGCTATGAAGTATGTAAGATCTTTTCCCAAAAGGTTAGAGGACTTTAAGATTTGTGTTAAGAAGGAGCAAATTGCATGCAAAGGGCTTGTGGTGTTGGATGTGCCAACTAGGTGGAATTCCACATATATGATGTTGGAAGCCGCTTTAAAGTTTGAAAAAGTCTTTTGGAGAATGAGAGAAGATAATGAAGGCCCATATATTTCTTGGTTTGGTGAAGATGAACCGGTTCTTGAAGAGTGATTATATCTCATTACTCTAAAAAAAAGGAAGAGCCACCACCTAATGATAGATTGGAACAATGCTCGTACATTTGTGAATTTTTTAAAGGTATTTTATGAGACTATATTGAAGATGAGTGTCACTTTGCATCCCGCTTCCCACACCACATTTCACGACTTGATTGCAATGGAAGAAGAAATTGAGGATTTGTTGATGGAAGAGGAGGAAATATTAAGTGAAGCCTAAACTTCTAAGGTTTTGAAGGACATGACACTTAACATGAAGATGAAATTTAAAAAGTATTGGGGTGACGTTGATAAATTGAACCAAATTTTGATGGTTGCTCTTGTTCTTGACCTGCGATACAAATTGGGGAACTTGGAGTTTATCTTGAAAAGCAGATTTGAAAATCCGGAAGATGCGGTTAAGAAGAAGAATGAGATCAAAGAGATTTTAAAGAAGTTTTATGAGGTGTATGCCATGCCACCACCACCACTACCACCACCATCCACTCAAAGTAGCAGTTATTGTTCTAGTGATACTACTACCATAAATATAACAAGTAGTAGCCTAAGTCGAGGGGGAAAGAAATGAAGGCAAATGAATGAAAATTGGAGAAAAGAGACTCAAGCAAATAATTTTGTGATATTGGAGCATGAGATTGATATGTACGTCACTGACCCTACTGAAGATGTGGTTGACGAATTCGATGTTTTAAAGTGGTGGAAATTGAATGGGGTTAAGTATCCAGGTTTGACACTTATTACAAAGGATGTGCTTGCCATCCCGGTATCAACTGTGGCTTCGGAATCATGCTTTAGCACTCAAAATTGGTTAAGGTCAGATGACATATTCTCTTTAAAAAATGAGCCAACAATTCAAGATATGGAGTTCTATGAATCCATTGAATTATGTATTTCTTTGTAATTTTATGTGCTTTATTAATGTATTATATAGTTTGTATGTTTCACTAATGTTTTAATTGGTTTATTATTATTTTTTTATATATATAGATATTATGAGTTCATCCACGCCTCCCAAGTTTGCCCCAACTACTTTTCAATGTTAGGAGGAATTTAATTAAGTTGCAACACTTGGGACTACATGCCTTTGTGGAGTTTTTGCATGCTTGTATTTTGTTTATATTTTGCTGCAGTAAGATTTTAATTTATTTTGGAGCTTATTTTGATAAATTTGGATTGTAATTTATATTTTGCTGAAGTTGGATTGTCATTTATATTTGCTAAAGTTGGATCGATTTTGATGCGTTAAAAGCCTGGTTGAAGTTTAAATTTGGGCTTGGCCTATTTGATAATGAACAAATTGGTCAGGTCTGTAATATAATTAAATTTTGGGCAGGTCTGTAATATAATACAATTTTGGGCTGATTTGTAATATATATTATATAATACAATTTTGGGAGCTTTAGTTTTAAAACACAATATAGTTTACTAATCTGGAAGATAAGAATACAATTTCATCTAATTAGCATAAGGCCAAAGACCAAATGTGGCACCTAATTTTACAAAAATATCACTAAAAAATATCAAAATAACACACAATGCCACTCCTTCTAAGGTAAGCATATTATGCCACATGTCCATATCTAGCTAACCACCACCGCCCACCTGCCATCGGCCACCACCGCCGGAATCCCGCCCGCCACCACTGCCGGAATCCCGCTGCCGCCACCACCGGAATTCTGTCCCCGGCCAACACCACCGGATTCGCCGGCCACCACCGCCGAATTCCGCCGCCGGCCATTGCCACCACTGCAGCCCGTCACCGCCTGCAACCATCTACAAGGGACCAACTCCGTTGCCCCTTATTCACCTGAAAAAAAAAAAAAAGATTTTGTGTCATTGATTAGACTTGAACTTTGACCCTCAAAAGAGGAATGCTCACTCACAAACCACTACACCAAACTTGATTTTGTAATTTTTATTCAGTTATACAGTATTTATATAAACAATCAACGGTTTAAAAAAAAAAAACAATCATAAACACTTGTTCACACAAAAACTGCAAATAAAAACAGAAACTGCAACAAAAATACAATGTAGATATCAATTATGTTTTAAAAAAACAAAAGCAAAAACAAAAACAGCTACAAAAATAATTGTAATTAAATGAAAACTGCAATGATGTTTCCAGTTTCCAAAAGTCCAATTTGAGTTCCTTTGCTCTTGGGTAGTTCTACTCTTCTCTTGCCCACCCAATTCCTCATCTGGGTTGCCTCTACTCTTCAAATTGGTGAGGTTGAAGGTTAAGGAAAGAACAAAAATCAAATTGTAATTAAATGAAAACTGCAATGTAGTTTCCAATTTCCAAAAGACCAATTTTGAGTTCCCTTGCTCTTGGGTAGTTCTACTCTTCTCTTGCCCACCCACTTCCTCATCTGGGTAGCCTCTACTCTTCAAATTGGTGAGGTTGAAGGCCGAGGAAAGAACAAAAATCAAATTGTAATTAAATAAAAACTGCAATGCAGTTTCCAGTTTCCAAAAGTTCAATTTTGAGTTCCCTTGCTCTTAGGTAGTTCTACTCTTCTCTTGCCCACCCAATTCCTCATATGGGTAGCCTCTACTCTTCAAATTGGTGAGGTTGAAGGCCAAGGAAAGAGCAAAAATCCAATTGTAATTAAATGAAAACTGCAATGTAGTTTCCAAAAGTCCAATTTTGAGTTCTCTTGCTCTTGGGTAGTTCTACTCCTCTTGCCCACCAAATTTCTCATATGGGTAGCCTCTACTCTTCAAATTGGTGAGGTTGAAGGCCAAGGAAAGAACAAAAATCTAATTGTAATTACCAAAACTGCAATGCAGTTTTCTAAAACTGCAATGTAGTTTGTGCAAAACTACAATGCAGAACCTGTGTAAAATTTCACTGAACTGAAGCTTAAATGCTATTGCAAGATATTATATGACAGTGATGGCATCAACCATTTCCAAATCAAGACAAATGCATAGTAAGTGAGCTTTAGTTGCAACTAAATTAGATCATTGCCTGACCTAATTATGTGCTATATAAAACGACGTTTGTGCTATATAAAATAAGACCAAATTATGTACAACGAACAACGATCATAGAATAAGATGCATCAACCTCCAAACTTGAGTGATGAGTACATGCCCTAAATAAAAGGAGAAAATATATTTGAAACAAGCAAAGGGCAAGTGGCAATCCTTGTATTAGAGCTGTATCAAATTGATTTAATAAAAAATAATTCTAGCTACGTTCTTTGTCACTTGCCTGCCCAGCTGGATTACTAGTAACACTAAGCATGCTCATTGAAAAGACATTGGAACATGCAATGGAAACATATCAAGGTAACAGAAGTTCCTTCCATTTTCTGCGTTGCAATTTCTAATCAAGTTGCAACCACACTAACAAAAAAACAAACCAAAAGGCAAAGCCATCATGAAAACAAGCAACTAAACAAAGTCAAAAAGACATATTCATTGATGACAATTGTATAATTTCCATTAACTTCAAAAATCATACCAATATCCAATGATAAAACAATTTAGCCAAATGTAATTAAACGGAAACTGCATTGCAGTTTCCGTTTTCTGCATTGCAATAAAAACAAATTACCACCAACAATCCTACCAACACAACTCAAATTTATGATTTTAAAAGAAAAAAACCAACATAAACAAACAATTACACAAGAACACAAAAATCCAGTGCAGTGCAAAAATGTTGAAAATCATCAGAGAGATTCCCATTAGACTGAGTCATCACCCTCCGAAGAGTGCAGAGGTCCCTGTCTATTTTATCATCACTTGCAATCCAAAACTGCAATGCAGTTTCCAGTTTTCAAAAGTCCAATTTTGAGTTCCTTTGCTCTTGGATAGTTCTACTCTTCTCTTACCCACGCAATTCCTCATCTGGGTAGCCTTTACTGTTCAAATTGGTGAGGTTGAAGGCCAAGCAAAGAACAAAAATCAAATTGTAATTAAATGAAAACTGCAATGCAGTTTCTAGTTTCCAAAAGACCAATTTTGAATTCCCTTGCTCCTGGGTAGTTCTCTCTTCTCTTGCCCACCCAATTCCTCATCTGGGTAGCCTATACTCTTCAAATTGGTGAGGTTGAAGGCCAAGGAAAGAACAAAAATCAAATTGTAATTAAATGAAAATTGCAATGCAATTTCCAGTTTCCAAAAGTCCAATTTTGAGTTCCATTCTCTTGGGTAGTTCTCTCTTCTCTTGCCCACCCAATTCCTCATCTGGGTAGCCTCTACTCTTCAAATTGGTGAGATTGAAGGCCAAGGAAAGAGCAAAAATCCAATTGTAATTACCAAAACTGCAATGTAGTTTGTGCAAAACTACAATGTAGAACCTGTGTAAAATTTCATTGGACTAAAGCTTAAATGGTATTGCAAGATATTATTTCACAGTGATGGCATCAACCATTTCCAAAGCAGCTAGATGAAATTGAGTTTGATTCTTCAAAGCAGCTTCTTTTTTCTCAAGTATTTTGATTTTCACAAAATTGACCAAAAACATAATCACTTGTATCAAAAAGAAAAAAAAAAGGCAATTATATAGCAAAATTGATCCAACAACACCAGGCCATCTTTTCAAACAAACAAACAAAAAAGAAAAAGAAAAACCTATAAAATCGTAAGGATTAACAATATTTTCAAACCCCCAATTCCAAATACATGAAAATGCATTAAAAGAGAATGAAAGAGAAAGAGGCTCTCACAGGTGGAGGAGAGTTGATCTCCTCGAAATACCCAAGCATCCTACACACACACACAAGAAAAAATTGAACCAAGTATCAATTGACTGCTTCAAATAGCCTTATTAATCAAAAAATAGTAATCTTCTTCGTGGAGTGGGTCTCATCCCAGATGGGAAACAAATAGAAATTGTTAGTTGGGAAGAATAGCATCTTTCAATAGATAAATAAAAAATTAATAAATAACAAAGAAGTGCAAATAAAATAAAATATCATAAAACCATAAAAGATAAAACATAGGAAAGAGCAAAATGAAATGGTGTCCAAGGTAGGGGTTTGATATTTTCCTAAGTTTACACAAAAATACAATTCCTTTCAAGTCTTTTGACAAACTCAAAAGAAATTATTTCCATACCTAGACCATGAGCAGCAACATCTGTTGCAGTCATTAGCTTTAAACTTAGAGAGGACCCAATCCCTTTCTACTTGACTTTTGTCTCCATGCATTGAGAGAGCAGGCCAACCATTCATGCGGAGCTGTCCAGTGATCTGATCACATCCTTTCTTAGTATCCATGAATATCAATATTCTGATGTCATCCATGATATCCTCAAGCAACTTTACCAGTCTGTTAAATTGAAAGAAATCAGATATATAACCTGTAGAAAATAGCTCAAGTCTAACCGTATGAAAGTTAGAAACCATAACAGCATAGACTGTACCCTACTTGTTACCAGTCGTCATCGCAGGTGGCCTGAGAAGCCATGATCTGAGGCAGTCGCTATGCCACATCTGTCCAAGAGAGAGAAAGAAAGGGTGAGATCTGATTTTGGAAGTGTTTTAAACAAAAAGGGTACAAATGTATTTTACCTTTATAAATTTGACAGGCCTAATGAATCTGGGCCTCTTCTTAGGCCTAATCCAAAATAACAATTATTTTCTAGGTATTAAAACCCAAACAAAAATGCCCAATGTCTCAAATACTAATTAGTAAAGTTAATTATTGCAAGATATTATATGAACCGGACCGAACCGGTCTTCATTTTCAGTTCATGCTCCAAGACCGACCATTTACTCAACAAGAAACCTATTGATCTTCTCCCTAACTCTCTGTCTTTTGCCCACCGCTCGTGCCCTACCTTGGGGACTTATCGTTTGGAAAGAGGACTCACGAGTCAGACCTTAAGAGAGAAAACAAATAATTGTCTTGAAGAATAAAAGAAGTAGAAGAAGAAAACTACAAAACTTCAACTCAGAAAACCTAAACCAGCCACTTGGGTTGGATGAGTTGCAACTTAGACGAACTCTCACAACTCTTATGGCTCTGATACCCGAAGGGTCTAGAACCAGAAAGGATTAGCATAGATAGTGATGAGACATACATAATAGAATAAGCGAAGCTTATGCATGAACCTAATTAATGAAAATACAAATATAGAACATAAAAACAATAACATAATGATATGAATTTAAAATACTCAAAATATATTGATAACTTGAAAATAGGCTTATGAGAATGTTGGCTTACAAAGATTGAAAGCTAGCTCTCGAGTTCCTATTGTTGTTCTTCAGATAATTGTTTCTGAGAGAACATTTAAACTGAGAAACTAAAATTTCGCTCTTTTAGATTCTGAATACAACTGAGGCTGAAGCCATCTTAAATAAGAGAAAAGCAAACTCAACTATGATTACATAACTATGGTAAAGTAACTCAACTAGAATTGGATTTTTTAACACGGGAAGAGAGACTGCAACTTTAACTCAGGGAATCTACTTTTATCAATTCAACTTTCAATTTTGTCTTCTGCTCATGCTTTTACTGGTCACCTTTTGCTTTAACTCAGGGGAATCTCATAATGAAGGATTTGCTTTTAGTCTAAATTCAGGTCATAAGCAGGGTAGTCATTATTGGGGTCTTGACCATGAGGATAATCAGACCATCTTAAAGGGCGATCAGGACTTTTTTGACTAGAGGAGAGAGGGCGACAGCTGGAGGACGACTGAGACTCATTGTCTTCATCATCATTCATTTGAGAGGCTTGGAGCATCAGTTGATGTGCAATATCTTGGAGCTCAGCTTTAGACTTTCCTTCGACGGAGAGGGAGGTTTGAGAGGATTGAGAAGAGGAGGACTTCTGCTTAGGCAACTGAGGTGCAGGAACTCGAGGAAAATCTCTATAAACATACTCAGCAATTCAGGGAATCTCAAAGCTATCCCACCACTTAACGGAAAATTGGCGAGAGAAGGTTCTTGTCTCCCAATTAACTGCATAATGCCACTTTAATATCCAGGGAATTTTATAACGGGCAACTGGGAAGGTTGGTTTTGTTTCTCTTTTTGTTTATCTTTTCTGCTAGCCATTGCTTATCCTGCAAAAATTCTCTAGTAAGAAAATCAGGAACATTATTCTCACTTCCTCTCAGATATTCAATTTCAAAATAAAAAATGCTTAAAATAGCTTGCCAACGTGCAAAAATTTGTTTTGATGCAATATTTTGAACATCTTTTTCTAATATAGGCTTAGCAAATTTACAATCAATGCTGACTAAAATTTTTTGATTTAATAAATCATCTTGGAATTTAGTAATGCATAGTACAATAGCTAGTATTTCCTTTTTTATAGTACTATAATTAGATTGTGACTGGGTCCAAACACCGGAATATAAGCGAACAATTTGCTCAGAAGGAGGAGAAGTAGTTTTTGGCTTAAGAATCCCACCATATCCTATCTCAGAAGCATTTGTTTCAACTATTTTAAAGGAATCTGTTGTAGGAATGCCAAGATAAGGAAGCGTCTTAACATGACTCTTGATTTGTTTGACTATCTCAGTATGAATGGATGACCAAGGAGGAGGATTACTCTGTAGTCTGTCAAACAAAGGTTTACACAATTTTCTCAGATTTTGATAGAAGTCAGAAACATAATTAAGAGAACCTAAAAATCTCTGCAACTGATTTTTGTCAATTATTTGATCAGGGAACTTATCTGCAAATTGGATAACTCTATCGATCGGACGGATCTGCGACTGATTAATATTAAAGCCAAGGAATCTAATATTGGTTTGGAATAGCTTAATCTTAGGGGCAGATACAACTAGTCCATTTGACTTGACTATTTGGAAAAATTTACGCAGGTGCTTCCAATGTTGTTATATGGATTGGGAGAAAATAAGAATATCATCAATATAAACAATAGAGAAATGACTATAAGGATTAAAAATCTCATTCATTATATTTTGAAACGCGTTCTTAAGACCAAAAGGCATAACATTCCATTCGTAATGACCGAAGGGAGTAACAAAAGCAGTTTTGTATCTGTCAGACTCGGTGATTTGGATTTGCCAAAACCCACTCTTCATATCAAATTTGGAGAAGATAACAGCTTTGCTTAATCGATTAATTAAATCTCTTTTATTAGGAATAGGGTATCTAATCCATTCTAACACAGTATTAAGTGGTTTATAGTTAATGACTAATCTTGGAGAACCTCTTTCTAACTCAGCATTCTTTTGGACATAAAAAGTAGGACATGACCATGGTGACTTGCTTTTTCTAATTATATATATATTTTTTTTGTAATAACTCATTAATCTCAGTTTTGCAAAATTCCATCATTTCTTGACTCATCTGGATTGGTCGAGCTTTAGTAGGGATATTTTTCTCAGAAAAATTCCTAACATAAGGTAGACTTACAACATTCTATGCCAAAATGCAGTGGGTAGATCTGAACATATTTCCGATACTAATTTTTTCTCAAATTCTAAGACCTGTTGTTGGAAAGACGGGCTACTCAGTTGAGACTCAATTCTCTTAGTTTTTACTTCTTCTTGAAGGTGGCAGACTTGACTACTTTTGTCTTTTATTAAAGCAATTGTCTTGGCAATATCATTTTTTTGTAAAGATTTTAACTTATGTAACTCGGGTTTGGTTAAAAATTCAAATTTAACTTTCTCACCTAAATGACTTGATACCACACCATCAAATTCAACTTGAAAAGGATAAAGAAGGCTTATAAAAGGTAATCCTAGAATGACTTTATCAGTTATATTTTTAATTAAAACAAAAGAAGTTTTAAAACAAATTTTATTCTGACAAACATGGGCTTTTGGGATCTCATAGCTTAATTGAAGTAACTTTCCTGAAGCGGTACTTAAGGATTCTCTAGATTTCTTATAATACTTAGTGGGAATTAAACCTTCTTTTATACAATTAAGATCAGCTTCTGAATCAAATAAGGCAACCATTTTGAATTCAAAATTTTTAACAACTATAGTAATTTTAGAATACCATTTCCTGAAATGGACTTGTTTGATTAAATTAATGGTTTGTTCTTCCTGTAAAGATTTCTCAGAATTGGAGGGACTGCCAGGTTGACTATCAGACTCAGAGGATTCTTTATTTAAGAGGGAATTCAAATCTTGCTTAATTCCATAATTATCAGTCTGTAACTTATGACTTAATTGTTTTAACTCAATTATTTCCTTTTTAATTTTCTTTACTTCAGAATTAAGGTCTTGTAAAGAAACTTCTTTTTTCTTATGGAATCTTTCTAGAGTAGTATTAAGACTTATTGTTGGAGGACTCGGATGACTTGTATTAGTTTCTTGAGTGATGATCTTTCTAAGTTTCTTCAAATACTCAGATTTTAATTCAGGATTTTCTATTTTGCTAATCAAATCTATTAATAATTCTTCTTGTTCCTCTTGCTTAGTTAAAACAGAAATAGATTTTAAAGTATTGCAGCATTTATCTCTACATCCTAATTGGATTCTAGGTGAACTTAACTGGGAATCTGACGACGACTCATAGTTAGTTGACTCAGGGTCATTAACCGAAGTTTCAATCTCACTAGACTCAGAATTGCGTATCTCAAGGACTTTAATTAAATTGGCCTTTTCCTCTTTTGTTATTTTTAATTGTCGGATAGCATCTTTTACCTTACACTTATTAGCATAGTGACCGAACTTTTGACATTTATAGCATCTTACTTTTCTTTTATCAATACTTTTCTTAAAGTGATGATTATCTTTTGGCACTTTTGACCAATTTTTCTTAGGGTGAGACTTTCTTTTCCTATAGAATTCATTATGCTCATTATTATGTTGGAAGAATTGTTTCTTTCTATTATAATGTCTTTTCTTACGGATATGACTAGGGTAATTGGACTTATTTTTTCTGGAAGGAGGGATAGCAATTAAACCATATTGTTTACAGAAATTTCCTAACTCATATTTAGCAGATTTTCTTTCAGATTGAATTTGTCTACTAATTTTCATATCAATACACATTTTCATACCTTCTTGATTAATCATACTAATTATATTACCATAAGTTAAATTATCATAATCTATATGTCCAAACTCATTACTTAAGACTGTTCGAATTTTGTGGGCGAATAAATTTGGTAATCCATTAATAAATTTTTCTTTCCAAAAAGCTTGATGACTATCTTCTCGTAGCATTACTCGGGAAATAAAAACATCTTTATACCATCTAAAATCACTTAATTGAGGGCATCTTAAATTACTTAGTTGATCATGTATTCTAGCTTGGGTATGACTTGGTGTTCCTATGAAATGATCGACTATTGTGTAAAGGAGGGTGTTGACTCCGTCTTCTACACTGCGGCCTATATTCTCATAAAATATGGGGAGACCTTCTTCATTAAGTTTGATAGCATGTATTATATTTCTTCTAGACTCATCAGTTAAGTGTTTATCCCACCAGGAACGTAAGGTTCTAGTAAAACCGGTTTCTAATAAAGGGACTATCTCAGATTGACGAAGATTATGATTGGTGATATAACTATTGGCTACCATAGACATATGAGTTAACTTGTTCATTATTTCTTGCTCAGACAAACCGTCTATATTCCACTCATACAACTTATCAGAAGAAACATAAAACTGACTCAAATTATTTCTTTCTTCAAACTGGATATCACGTGGTGTAGGCTTAGGATACCAGTTTTTAGTTAAGCTAGTGGGGTTAACTCTATTAGTTAATCTTTTTACTTTTAACTCAGATTCTAATTCTAAATTTTTGAACGCATTTTCAATTTTTGAAATATTACTAGACTCAATAGTTTCTATACTTTCGTCTGAATCAGTGCTTGACTGGGCAATCAAGGCTGAGGAAGATCCTAAGACTTTAAGACCAGATTTCTCAGGTTTGACAGGAGTTAACTGCTCAAGCATACCTTCTATCTTTTTCATAGTGGAAGATGTCTTAAGTGAGTGTATAGGCTGTAAATCTTGAAACTGAACTAAAGGTTTTTCTTTTGACTTAAGTTTAGGTTCAGGGGGAAGAAGCTTGTCAACTTTGGTTTCTATTTTATCTAATTGTTTTCCTATGACAACTAGGCTTTGATTGGCATAATTATTTTGTTCAATCAATTTCTTATTTTTGTCATCCGTTTGGTCAGTAATTTTAAAAGGACTGCCAACAACTCTTGATGTTCCATGGTTAATAAGAATGGTTTCTACCGGGGGATGGCTAGAGACAACTTCAGATTGGTCTACTTTTACCCATTTTTCTTTTGTTAAGGTTTTTAACTCATTCGGAATATAACAGCTTTCTACAAAATCAAGATAATAAATTTCAACTTTTGCAGACTGCATATAGTCTTTCCAATCATTAAAAATTTCTTGTCTTTTGTGTTTGTCTGGGACAACTATGTGATAATTATTTCTCCTAGTCTCATTGTTGGGGTCGTAAAGGTGCTTATCTAAGGATTTCCAATTAATTTTAAAGCGTTTGACTTTCTCAAGAACTATTAATTGATCATCCATGACATAAGCATTGGCCTCACTTGCTATGAAGTCTGTCTGTGTGGGAGAAGTAAGAGGAGACTCAGGTTTGGGATCTTTTGCAACTGGAGGAACAGGAGGAGTTCCATAGCATGGGTGACTTACTTGGGCTGTTTTTCTAAGGGATTCTAATTTCAAATCAATTAGGGCTTTTTCTATTTCTAAATCTCTTTCTTGAGTAGAGGAAGAAGCTGCGAAGGAGTGTCTAGCAGGCGTATTTCTCTTGGATTGGCTCGGTGTAGGCAATTGTTGTAATTGGACTGAGGACTTAGGGTGATTGCCAAAATTAATTTTAACTGTACCATCTACATATTGTTGAATATAATATAAATTATTTAAACTTCGTTGTATGGGGGCAGGTTGGGTCTCAGTGACTAAAGTCCAATCAGTAGGTAGACTAATCTCAGACCATTTAACTGTGTGTGGAATTCTAATATTAGCATCAGGCGTACAACTTTGTATTAAAAGTGTTTGATCTTTCGGACTCTTATTTAAAGCTTGAAAATTCATATTTGTACCAGTAACTTTGTAGTAAATTCTAAAGACTAAGGCTAAAGGTTGGGTACCTGGGAGGACATTATAACCAGAAGTCTTAATATTCAAAGTTAAAGTTTTAAGAATATGAGGATCATTTAGACTTACAGTAAAATCAGGGTAACAATCGAAATGGACTGGACCATTACACAAACTGGACTCAATCATTCCTAGAACACTATCATTAAACTCAGTAAATCTAGCATCAGGTAAACACAATAAAATAGGGGCTTGTAAGCCTAATCTAGTAAGTGGTTTAATAGCAACTTGAACAAGACCTATATGCAGAAAATTATTACCATCATGCTTATGTTTCTTAATAGACTCAAGATTAAGTAACTGGCAAGATTCATGTTCTTTACTTAAAGCATAAACTTGTTCAACTGTTTTGACATGAGTAGTGGAATTAAAACTAGAAAGCGACCATTTTTTCTTATAAATATTTTGACTTGGGACTTTAGGTATATTCCAATCTCTAAAATCTAATTGTTCATCATTACTAGAATTATATTCAAACTGTTCTTCATTTACTATCTCAGGGAGGCGGCCTATTGTGGTTCTAGAGTTGCTCGAACTATAAGAATTTGTCCAATAGAGGCGACTCATATTTACTCAAGTGTTTGGGGTTGAATTTCTGAAGGAGAAGATGAATAGTGACTTCTAAGACTGACCATTTACTCAACAAGAAACCTATTGATCTTCTCTCTAACTCTCTGTCTTCTGCCCACCGCTCGTGCCCTACCCTGGGGACTTATCGTTTGGAAAGAGGACTCACGAGTCAGACCTTAAGAGAGAAAACAAATAAATGTCTTGAAGAATAAAAGAAGTAGAAGAAGAAAACTACAAAACTTCAACTCAGAAAACCTAAACCAGCCACTTGGGTTGGATGAGTTACAACTTAGACGAACTCTCACAACTCTTATGGCTCTGATACCAGAAGGGTCTAGAACCAGAGAGGATTAGCATAGATAGTGATGAGACATACATAATAGAATAAGTGAAGCTTATGCATGAACCTAATTAATGAAAATACAAATATAGAACATAAAAACAATAACATAATGATATGAATTTAAAATACTCAAAATATATTGATAACTTGAAAATAGGCTTATGAGAATGTTGGCTTACAAAGATTGAAAGCTAGCTCACGAGTTCCTATTGTTGTTCTTCAGATCATTGTTTCTGAGAAGAACATTTAAACTGAGAAACTAAAATTTCGCTCTTTTACATTCTTTTGGTCATAAAAAGTAGGACATGACCATGGTGACTTGCTTTTTCTAATTATATATTTCTTTTTGTAATAACTCATTAATCTCAGTTTTGCAAAATTCCATCATTTCTTGACTCATCTGGATTGGTCGAGCTTTAGTAGGGATATTTTTCTCAGAAAAATTCCTAACATAAGGTAGACTTACAACATGATTTTTTCTATGCCAAAATGCAGTGGGTAGATCTGAACATATTTCCGATACTAATTTTTTCTCAAATTCTAAGACCTGTTGTTGGAAAGATGGGCTACTCAGTTGAGACTCAATTCTCTTAGTTTTTACTTCTTCTTGAAGGTGGCAGACTTGACTACTTTTGTCTTTTATTAAAGCAATTGTCTTGGCAATATCATTTTTTTGTAAAGATTTTAACTTATGTAACTCGGGTTTGGTTAAAAATTCAAATTTAACTTTCTCACCTAAATGACTTGATACCACACCATCAAATTCAACTTGAAAAGGATAAAGAAGGCTTATAAAAGGTAATCCTAGAATGACTTTATCAGTTATATTTTTAATTAAAACAAAAGAAGTTTTAAAACAAATTTTATTCTGACAAACATGGGCTTTTGGGATCTCATAGCTTAATTGAAGTAACTTTCCTGAAGCGGTACTTAAGGATTCAACAAGAAATTTCCTAAACCACAATGGAAATTTTATGTATGTCCCAAGCAATGTAGCCCAAACCACAATGGATATCTTGGATGTCTTTTCATATGATTTGTAAATTTCAGTATTAGGGAACACTGAAATGAGAGCATGTATATAGGTGAGTGCCATAGAAGTGAGAGTGAGACACACGGCCATTGTTGGAGGGGAAATCCGCCAACAAGCAAAAGGGTGACACTGAGAGAAGCAATGAATGAGACGGTATTGAATGTTACGAACGCGAGGAAGTCTTTTGGGAAGCCGCTGCCTGCCACTGAAGTTCCAGCAGAGCATATGTTATCATGGGTGCAATAAGTAGTACCTCCAGCGCTACTATTTGTATTATTGTCTTGCCAAACACCACCGGGTGGATTAACTGCAGCTTCGAAAGTTGTGGTTGATATCATGGTTGCCACAATCATCAGCATGCCACGTGTCTCTTCCAACCAAGTTCTTGGGTATTCCAAGCAATTTACCAGTCTATTTATCAGACACCAAGCTATCGCTACTGCTTTGTCTGTATCTGACCAGTAGCGGCAGTAGTTCTTTTTGTTTCCATACCTGGGCCTGGCTCAACCAAAATTTGATCAAGTTCAGGTAGGGCGCTCGAGTCTCTTGGATTTTGTTCTGAGGAATATAACTGGATCACACCATTTTCTTCTATTACAGCAGGTATCATCTGCACAAGTGGTACCATTATTATTACTACTACTTGTTTCTCCTTTTAGTTCTTTGTTGTCACATCCCGGGATCGGCTCCGCCGTAGCATGATATTGTCCGCTTTAGATTCCGATCTTTAGATTCCGATCTGCACAGCGTTGCAGAGATCGATCAATGAGTGACTATGAGTGCCCTCTTAATTATTTATTGAACCAAAGTGATAAATTGTCCAAATCAATTAGCGATCAATATGCTACTCTATTCTGGGGATGTGATCCTTCATCAACCAAAGCAAACAACAACATTGCCAATCACATTTCTTACAAGAGAAATGCCCCGTTGACGATATGATCATAAATATGGTACAAATAGTTTTATCAAACAAAGAGTTGTATAAGATTAACTCTGGTCCAAAGAAAAGCTGTTCATTGGTCCCCCCCCTTGTAAGCTCTGTAACATTCATGCAGGACTCAATGAAGTAATTAGATACAATCACATATATAAATATGATCAACAACAGCTACAGAATCTTTATGTATTACATAACATCCAAACTGATCATTCTGACTCACTCTTAACAAATTCTAACAGAAATAAATTAAGGCAAACACTGGCTAGCTCACTAGCCAAACACAACCTGCTGGTTCTCCTTAAACACATTCTTCATCATTAAATAGATGGTTTACTTTAGCAATCCAACACACAAGGAAACGGCAGGCGTATTCTCCTCAGAATTTTTTGGTACGGTGACGTGCTTCTGAACTATCCACCAAACTATCAATCACGTTCCTGAGGCTTTTTGGGATCTTATGCTTGAACCTGCGCCACAACTTCCTTGACAACCAAATGGGAAGGCGAATGGTATGGATTGCAGCGATGGTTAGAAGCAACGCAGTCCAAACCCCAACAGATATCTTGAACATTTTTACATATGATTCGAAAGTATTATCGGCAGGGGACACTAAGCTGAGAGCCTGTATATAGGTGAGTGCTATAGAAGTGACAGTGAGACACATGGCCATTGATAAAAGCCACATAATTACACGATTCCGGAGGGGAAATCCGCCAACAAGCAAAAGGGTGACACTGAGAGAAGCAATAAACGAGACGGTATTGAATATTACGAACAAAAAGAAATCGTCTTTTAAAACGGTGGCTACCACTGAACTTCCAGGAAAGCATTTCTCACCATATTCACAAACACCGCCGGGTGGGTTAACTGCAGCTTGGAAAGTTGCAGTTGATATCATGGTTGCCACAACCATCAGCATGCCACGTGTGTCTTCCATCCAAGTTTTTGGGTATTCCACGCAATGTACCAGTCTATTTATCAGACACCAAGCTATCGCTACTGCTTTGTTCTGAATCTGACCAGCAGCGGCAGTAGTTCTTTTTGTTTCCATACCTGGACCTGGCTCAACCAAAATTTGATCAAGTTCAGGTACGCTGCTCGGGTCTCTTGGATTTTTTTCTGGGGAATAAAACTGGATCACGCCATTTTCTTCTTCTTTTACAGCAGGTATCGTCTGCACAAGTGGTACCATTAATATATTGAAAACTTTGTTGCTTGAAACCAAGGCATAAGAATCGAGTGCAGTGGTGTATCCATGAACTTTTCAGGGGAGGTGCAATATTTGAAACACTAAAAATTCAAAAAATAATTTAGATAAGCAAATGCCCTTAGAATTTAAACAATACTAATGTCATTCAAAATTAAAACAAATAAGAGTTTTACGTCTATTATTAATTGATTACAGTCTATATGGTATATCAATTAATATGAACAAAATCCATGTCAATGGACATAAGTAGTTTACCAAAATTCATATCAAATATATATGAACAAAATCCATGTCAATTAAATAATTCATCTAACAAAAAGTCAATACCAATTAATCTAACCAACATTAATACCAATTAATCTAATCAAAAGCTAGCACATGTGGTTTGGAGTCACGAGATAAAAGTACATGGGATTACAAGTTCGGGATAATGTTTGATGAATTTTTCGGTGCACATATGGGTTTTTAATGAATTTTTAAAGCTAGTCCAAATAAAAATTGACATTTGGCAGCTTGCTATTGGACTATTTAAAAAAGGTATCAAAATTAACACGGGGTCTTTCTTCCTCGTCAAACTCGAACATCAATTCTTAATAAACTTCTAAAATTTATAACTTTGGTTTTGGAACTCTGATTGTTGAACCATTTTCTTCTATATGTTGATGAGATCGAGCCTAACAATCTAGGTAAATATTCAGGGTCTCACACAACAGTAAACAAAACAACCTCTTCGAGGCATTTAGTTGAACAATTTGTCGGCACTAGCAAATGGGTATATTCTAGCATCTCCAAGGAAGTTTCCGACAAGTCTCTCTGTGCTTTTGTGGATCCACCAATAATCATGTGTAGGATCAAAAATTAATCCCAACTCAAAAAACAATAATAATGGTGAATAAAATTAAAATTGTAGTTGCCGTTTATAGTATAGCTTATGTAAATACGAGATTGATCCCACGGAGAATAGTAACTTGGTTCCAAGTTAAATTACTTAGAATGCTAGAAAAACATAGAACAAAGAAACTGACTAACTAGCTAAAGGCAAGGTCGAATTCAACAATGCCTCTTCCTAATTACTCAAGGTTTAGGACAGAATCCTAGCACCACACACGCACTCGAAATGGGGGTTTTTGTTGTTGAAATGAAAAGAAGAAAGTGAAATGAAAGTGCTCGAAAGTAAATAACTGGCTGCAATTAACAGATTGTGAAACAATAATTGAGAGGTGTTAGAGCCTTGGAATCCACTACTAGTTTTCCTACCCAAGTTATGAATGCATAGAAATTGACTCAAGCTTCATCAACAATAGATTATCGCCTATAAGCCCATGGTATCTAGGTGCAGGATGCATGCTTCTCCTAAGGAATGTAATTTTGTATGGTATCTACACAACACGTGATCTCTAATATGCAACCTAAGCATGGTATCTACTTAGAATAAAGCATACAAGAGTCATTAAGCTCCATGAGAATATGATAATCACACAAGTCCTAGAACATGGTATCTGTCCTAGTCAACCAATGGTTATTAACCCCTTGAACGATTCTTAGGCCATTCATGTGTTGCTTGTGAAAGGAGACTAGAATTGGTGAATCTAAACCCCTTCCCAACCTGTGCTATGCATAAAATCCTAGTTAGCTACTCTAAGAAAACATACATCAAGCACATAATAAACTGGAGATTAACAACTTGATAATGAAAGCAAGGAAATCAATTAACTATAAATCATCCATAACATTGAATATTCATGACTAGGGCTTCATCCTAAGCCCTAACTAAATGGATTAATTAAACATAACTATGAATACAGAAAATAAGAAATGCATAGATAGAATAGAAGAGAAGAGAAGAACTAGCTGGCAGCAATGTAGTTCCCAGGACAGCTCCAATCTCTCTTCTCTCTTTGTGGTGAATCTGAATATGTGTATGAGAGTAATGGATGAAGTGAATGTGTATGTCTGCCTCCTTCTTGAATGAGTGTGCAGCTATTTATTTATAGAGTGCAATTTCGTCCTCCTCTTTGGTTGGTGAAGCTCACCTTTCTTAGCTGCTCCCAACTGCTCCAGCTGCCTATATTTGCCAACTGCTCCAGCTGACATACTTGTCAACTGCTCCAACTGCCAAATACATGCTTTGGTATGGTTTCTTTAAGGAAAGCTTGACTTTTGTTCATCTTTCTGAGTTCCTGAGCTGATTTGACTCTCATGTGTGGCTGCCATTGTGTAGCACATGGCTCTAGGGATGTAGCCACATTAAATGTGATGGCAGCCAACATGACATTTTTGTGAACTTGGTTCAGTCTTTGACGTACTGAGGGCTCCAGATTTATCCAATTGGGCTGAAATTTGGATATGTTATAATAGACACCCATTGGAACAACTTCTATCAAGGATGTCTCCTCATCCGACCTGTGTAAGTTGCTGAAATGAGGCCTGCAAGATGACCTACGAAACTGAACTGACAAGGAGTGTGGCCCAAATTGGGTTTGTCTTTAAGCTCATATTCCTCTTATCCCAATCAGCCCTTAACATGCATGAATTGTATCAAATGTCATCCCCTTGCTGTCTTAACCTACAAAACACACAAACATAGGTAAGAGACTCAAAATAAAGAGAAGCTAAACAAAATTACTAAGCAAAGAAGGCATGCAAATGTGTGAAATTATGACCTTATCAAGTTGTCTCGAATTGGAAGTCTCAAATGTATTAATTCTAAGAAAGATTAGTGTATAATGGTTTTAAAAAAAAAACTTTATTAATTAGCATATGGTAAATGGCTATTTTTGTTCTGGGGTAGGTGAATGAGTTTTTTTTTTTTTTTTTTGTTAAAGGTCAATGATAAGCCCATATGCTATAGGAATGACTAACATTTACGTTTTTGTCATTTTCCTTAATTTTTCTTTTTTTTTGCACCACTATAAACCCCCACCCATAACCGACACCAGCCGCCACCCGCTACCCGCCAACACCCTCTTCCGCCGCTGACACTAGTCACTGCTACCATCCTTCGCTGCCACCCATTAACCACCATCTCTGGCCACCACCCACCACCAGTTGTCATGTGACACAATTTTGGGGGTGTTGGTGGTATTGATTGGGTTGGTGAATTCAGAGGCATAGAAGGAGAAAGCGAGATGGAGAGAATGGATTCCAGCGAGGATGGGCCAGTCAGATCATCAAGGAGTTCAGATCCAACCCGACGTGGTTCCCGTTGATATGAGATGCATGACTTGTTGCACGATGCAATCATAGGCGTCGAGGGAAGAGAGAGCTTGAACAAGAGGCAAGACAAGGAAGTGTGGTGGAAAGGTGAGAAGATAGCGGAGGAAAAAGCCTGAGAGAGCGTAGGATACGTCGATGGTGGGAGATTGGGGGTTGGAAATGAAGTTGGAGTTTGAACTCGACATGGATGTTGAATTTAAAGGTGACAAAACCCGACCTGGATTTTGATGAGAGAGGAGGAGGAAAAGAGAGAAAGGAAAGAGAGAGTGTAACACCCTGACCCAACAAATTGTTTTATCTAATTAATTAATTGTATAATTACATGTTTGTCCCTGGGAGTAGGGGCACTTTAGTTGCTTTTTGTTCGGGAAAGAATTTGGGAAATTGAGCGGCACCATTGTGTAGAACTCGTTGATACGAGTTCATAAACAGGGGGCAGGTTCAATTCGAAGTTAAAATGAAGAATAAACTTTCAAAATACTAATGTTTTCAATAATACTTTTGGCGGTTTATATTCCTTACATTTTAAATAATCAAACATGATTTTATGAGATTTTAGTATAAAGTATATACATTGACTTGTTGAGGTATCAATATTGATATAAACTGTATCTTATACTAAAACTGGATTTTAATATTTTGATTTGCATGGGAATTTTAATTTCTAGTATTTCTAGTATTTTCAATGGGGGATGAAAATAAGGGAATATAAGGCAATGGGCGGGCAGAAGGTTTTAAATCCTAAGCACAAGCCCTACCCAACCTTAGAAGGTTGAGCCGAGCGGGCCTAATTAACCATCGGGTCAGGCTGAACTTTGGCCCATTAAGCCTCGAGTTACCCACTTTGGTCCGCGGACTACGAGCCAAATGATGATATCCCTATTTTAGATCATCCATTCCAGCTTATTTATATCAGCCTCAAGTGATTTTAGTATTTTCTCAATTACTTGTTTCTCCTTTTAGTTCTTTGTTCAATTTCTAGACTACTAAATGCTGTCTTGTACCTAACACACTAAATAAAACAAGGAATTCCCTTGGTAATGATAGCCAAAATCATCATCATCATCAGTAATATGATAAAAGTAGATATAACACAAACATACCCAATCATATGATGCACTAGTTTCCGAAGTTCTTTCTGAAATGTCACGAGATGTCATGCCCCTATAATTCAAGACCTTTAAGTTGGTCCTTCTATCCAAAGTGAAAAGGTCCACAAGCTTGGGATGATGGTACATCTTTGCCAAGTGCAAAGGAGTATTTCATCTGTTGTCTTTTTGGTTTATCAACATTTGAAACTCAACATTCTTGAAAAAATATTTGACAAGATTGTCCTCGCTACATCTTGCTGCAACATGGAGTATATTTTGGTCGTTTGAGTTCCTCAGCTCCATTGAATCGGGACAATGTTGAAGTAGCTCTTTAACAATGTTGACATGACCTTTGCTTGATGCATAATGGATCGGAAAGTTGCCACAATGATCCTTTCGATGAGAATCCACGAGACGTTTGCCTAAGAAGCGAACCCCTTCTAGATAACCAATTGATGCTGCATAATGCAGTGGAGTCCTCCCTGTCTCATCTTTTGAGTTCAAAATATTTGCTTCCATGTTTGATATTATCTTTAGGACTTCTGGCGTCAGTAAATGAATCAAGCATAAATCAGAACAACATGATTGTAATAATAATGTTTTTCTATAAAGATGTTGTAATATCTATCAAAATCTATCACTGTTGCTGTGACAACAAGAAAAGTCACATTAATATAGGCCCTTACAATTTAAAAACTCTAGACCATAACCCACCAATAATAAAACCTTTAAGTAAAACTCAATTTTAAATTTAGATGCCATATTAAGGGAGTTTCACTAAAACACCCAAAATGGGGGTTGAAATTATAAAAAAACCCAAGCACTATTTAAATATATAAACACACCCAAAACCCATCATTACACACACTCAAAATTTATTTATAAACACACCCAAAAAGTTGACTTTGGGGTTGATTTTGGGTGTGTTTCTATGTTTAAATAGTGCTTGGGTTTTTTTATAAATACATGTCTAGAATTGGGTTTATTTATAAATTTGTATTTAAATTACTCTTTGATTGCTGATAGTTTTTTAAGTCCCTAATTTTAAGCAATGGAATAATGAGCTACAATCCAAATTAGTTCAAACTTCCATTAATTAGGAAATATTTTTGTTCACCACTTTAACCTAAGATGTATGCTCATCACCCTTCTTAATACTTGACATGTGTCGATAGATATAATCATAATTAACCTTTTACTTTGATTTATGTAACTATGGTTATACTTATGGACATGGTAATTTATAAAATTATGAATTATTGTATTGTGCCGGCCAAAGAATATGCGGCAAAAGAATATTGTGCGTGTTGGTGGGACCATATGCTTCTAGTATTAAATGTATTATTAATTATAAAGATGAATTGGCACCTCAAAATGGTGCCATTTTGTTTTAACAATTATTTTTCACTTTGGCACGGATAAGTAATGGTGTCTTTTCAATGGGCGCTTACAAAGATTTAACAGTATCTTATAATCAATGGAAACCCCAAAAATCAGATTCCAAGTTTGGAGCCATTCAACATGACTTGGCTTCACTTAAATGGTTTCTATCTTAAAAAAAAGGGATATCTTTAATGGAAAATAGGGAAGGGCTGAGCCAATAAATGATACTCAATAAGCAATAGTAGTGATAATACATACTCTAAATAAAAAGGAATTATTATTTCAATGTACGAAACTTTTTTATGGCGGCCTAGAATTGCAGCAAACAACGGCGACTTGCCTTGAATTTTTGTGTTCTTCTCAACTGCTTTTTCTTTTATTAGCTTCACTATCTCAACAAGCCTTTGTTCAGCGGCCAGATACAGTGGGGACTTTTGTTCCTTATTCGTGTAAAGTGAAACTTGTTGATGTATAACCCTTAGGATCCTTCGCCAAAGTTGCTCTGTTTGCATTTTATTTCATTTTTATATGTTTAAATTCTGTTTGTAACGTGAGCCATTGGATCATAGTCCAAGTGGTCACTTATCTAGCCTAGGATATAATTCGTCAGATTGTGACAAGTGTAATCATCTCATAGGGTGATAGGATCAAAGGCTAAGATTTAATTTCTGTGTAAACCAGTTAGAGAAGCAGCTCACTTCTCTCTTTTATACGAATATACATATGAACAGTAAAATGGTATGAACATATATCTTGCTCTCTTACAGAGCAACATTCTCTCTTATTTCATTTGATTTCTGTGCTTTCTCCCTTCCTCCCAAACATCCAAAAACATTGAGAACTATGAATTCTAACATGGCCTCAGAGCCAGGTTCGGTTGCTTAAATTGGCCGTGAATCTATGAACAGAGAATCGGACTCGATTTGAGCTATTTTTGAGCTTATTTGAAGCTCGAAGCTGTGATTTCTTGAACCCAATGTCTAATATGGCAGGATCCAGAACAACTGAGCTTCGCACACCAGTTTTCAATGAAGAAAACTATGAGTTTTGGAGCATTAGGATGAAAACCATTTTGAAATCTCATGGATTGTGGGATCTGGTCGAGAATGGGTTCAATGATTCAGATCTGAAGAAGGAGAAAGAGGAGGCTACGGATACTGAGAAGTCCACGATGGCCCAGATTCTGATGAAGGATGCTCGCGCACTTGGATTGATTCAAAGTGCTGTCTCAGATCAGCTATTCCCCAGAATTGCGAACGAGGAGACCTCAAAGGGTGCCTGGGATATTCTGAAGCTGGAGTTCAGAGGCGACAAACAAGTAAGAAATGTTAAGTTGCAATGGTTGCGTAAAGAATTTGAATATATTCATATGAAGGATAGTGAATCTCTATCTGTATATCTTGTTAGATTGTTTGATATGTTGAATCAAATGAAGAGTTATGGTGAGGAATTACCTAGAGAGAGAGTTGTGCAGAAATTGTTGTTTAGTCTGCCGAAATCATATGATTCCATTTGCTCTGTGATTGAACACTTTAAGGATCTTGAAACTATGGAAGTTCAAGAGGTGCTTGCCTCTTTGAAGAGGTTTGAGCTCAGATTGGATCGCCACACTGAGAATTCTACAGAAAGGGCCTTTACTAGTCTGAATATTGAGGAAAAGAAGTCTAAGAGTGGGAGTTTTTTTGGAGATCAAAATTCTCAGAAAAATTGGAAGTCTACTAATGGAAACAAAACAGCTTGTAAACACTGTGATAAGCTGCATTATGGCAAGTGTTGGTTTGAAGGGAAGCCCAAATGCCATGGGTGTGGGAAATTTGGGCATATGATCAGAGATTGCAATGGGAATAAAAATGTATATAAGATGAATTATGCAAATCAAGTTGAGGAAACTGGTACTTTGTTATATGTGTGCAATGCTGCGACAAACGTGAAAGTGAATCATTCATGGTACATTGACAATGGTTGTAGTAACCACATGACAGGAGATGAGGGACTTTTAGTCAATATTCAAAGGAACTTGACTTCTGAAGTGAAGATGGGAACTGGAGAACGTAGTTCCAGTTGCAGGAAAATGGACTCTTGTGATAAAAACCAAGTTGGGTAAGAAGCACATTCAAGAAGTAATGCTTGTACCTGGTCTTGAAGAAAATCTGCTAAGTGTTGGGCAAATGATGGAACATGGGTACTATCTTGTGTTTGGAGGGAATATGGTGAATATTTATGATGATTAGTCACTGAGAAATCTTATTGTGAAGGTTCGAATGACAAACACCAGATGTTTTTCACTTACAATGATGCCTGCAAGTGCTTTGGCCTTAAAGGCAAGTGTTGCACACTGTTTGCAGACATGGCATAAGAGATTGGGGCACTTAAACGAAAGAAGTATAAAATTGCTTGAGAATCAAGGCATGGTTCATGGCTTACCTCATTTGGAGCAGATTTCAGTAGTCTCTGAAGGCTGCATGCTAGGAATGCAACACAGAGACTCTTTCCCCTTGGAGTCCACCTAGAGAGCTACAAGTCCTTTGGAATTGGTTCACACAGATATTTGTGGACCAATGAAGACTGAATCCATTTATGGAAATAGGTATTTCTTGCTATTTATAGATGATTGTACTAGAATGTCATGGGTGTATTTCATCAGAAACAAGTCAAGTACATTTGAATGTTTTAGAAAGTTCAAGGCTATGACTGAGCTACAAAGTGGATATAAGATAAAAGGCTTGAGGAGTGACAGGGTTGGAGAGTTTTTATCAAGTGAATTTAACAAGTTTTGTGATGAATTCGGAATTCAAAGGCAGCTGACTATAGCATACTCTCCTCAGCAAAATGGAGTAGCTGAGAGAAAGAACAGGACAGTAGTGGAAATGGCAAAATCTATGCTGCATGAGAAGGGTATTCCTTATGAATTTTGGGCAGAAGCTATAAATACTGTAGTCTATCTACTAAATAGATGTCCCACTAAGTCTCTAAAGAAGGTAACACCATTTGAAGCTTATACTGGCAGAAAATTTGGAATTGCACACTTAAAGATTTTTGGATCTCCATGTCATGCACTCATCCCTTCAGCATTAAGGCATAAATTGGAAGAAAATAGCCACAAGTGTATCTTTGTGGGTTATGAACTCTGTGAAAAGGGCTTTGATCCAAGCATTAGAAAGGTTATTTTGTCTAGAGATGTGCAGTTTGATGAGAATGGCTCATGGAAGTGGGAGAATGCAAGTGAAGGAGAGATGACAGTCCCTGTGACTACTGAGAATCAAGACTGTAATCCAAGTCAAAACTTGGATACACAAACTCAAATGGATGAAGGAATCACACTATAAATGAACCAAGTCAAAACTTGGATACATAAACTCAAATGGATGAAGGAATCACACTACAAAATGAACCAAGTCAAAGCTTGGATACACAAACTCAAATAGATGAAGGTACTACTCTGCAAGATGAAGGAATAAGTGAAAGTTCTCAAGCTATTGATCACACACCAAAGAAATGGAGAAGTGTTAATGAAATCATGGCTTAGTGAAATATGTGCATTGTGGAACCTGAAAGTTTTGAAGAAGCTAATCTTGATGAGTCATGGAGAAATGCAATGAAGGCTGAGCTGGAAATGATTGAGAAAAATAATACATGGACACTTGTGGATACACCTTTTGGTAAGCCAATTATTGGTGTCAAGTGGGTCTACAAAACGAAGCTAAATCTGGATGGATCTGTGCAGAAAAACAGGGCTAGACTTATGTCAAAAGGCTACTCACAGAAGCCTGGAATAGACTATAATGAGACGTTTGCTCCAGTAGCAAGATTGGCTACTATTAGAACATTGATAGCACTTGCTGCACAGAAGGAATGGAATTTATATCAACTAGATGTAAAATTTGCCTTTTTTAATGGAGTTTTAAAGGAAGAGGTTTATGTGGAGCAGCCACCGGGTTTTGTGAAGGAAAATGAAGAAATCAGAGTGTATAAGTTGAACAAGGCCTTGTATGGACTAAAGCAAGCCCCAAGAGCCTGGTATGATGAGATAGACTCTTACTTCAATAAGGTAGGATTGAAGAAAAGTCCTAGTGAAGCAACACTCTATGTCAAAACTAGTGAAGATTCAAGTATTCTTATTGTTTCACTCTATGTGGATGATCTTGTCTATACTGGAAGTTGTCCAAAGTTACTTGGAGAGTTCAAAACTGATATGATGCAACATTATGAAATGACTGATCTTGGACTACTCTACCATTTTCTTGGGATGAGAGTAGTACAAACAGATTAACATATCTTTCTTCATTAGAAGAAATATGCATTGAAGGTGATTGAAAAGTTTGGATTGAAGGATTGCAAGTCTGTGGTAACTCCACTAGTTGTAAATGAAAGGCTGTGCAAAGAAGATGGCAATGAGGCAGCAAACGAGAGTGAATATAGACAGATTGTAGGTAGTCTGCTCTATCTGACAGCTACAAGACTAGACATAATGTTTGCCTCTAGCTTACTTGCTAGATTCATGCATAATCCTACTAGAAAACACATGGGAACAGCCAAGAGGGTATTGAGATACATTCAGGCACAGTTGATTTTGGAATTGAATTTATAAAAGGGAAGATAGCTACCTTGATAGGGTATTGTGACAGTAACTGGGCAGGAAGTGAAGATGATAGAAGAAGTACTCAGGATATGCATTCACACTAGGTTATGGTATGTTCTCATGGGCATCAATTAAACAAAACACAGTAGCTTTGTCCACTGTAGAGGCGGAATATGTGAGTGCTGCTGAAGCAACATCATAAGCTAAATGGCTAAGGTTCGTACTTGAAGATTTTGGAGAGGAGCAAGTGGAATGTACACCAATTTTGTGTGATAACACCTCTGCCATAGCAATGGCAAAGAAACTAGTTTTCCATCAGAAAACCAGACATATTAGCCGAAAGTTTCATTTCATTCGAGAAGCTATTCAAGCAAAGGAGATTGAACTAATCTACTGCAAAACAGAAGATCAGATTGCAGACATTCTAACCAAGGCTTTTTCCAAGGATCGTTTTGTGTATCTCAGAGATCTACTTGGTGTGAGATCAACCAAAGGGTTAAAAGGGAGTGCTGATGTATAACCCTTGAGCTGAAATCCTTGGCGCCAAAGTTGCTCTGTTTGCATTTTATTTCATTTTTATATGTTTAAATTCTGTTTGTAACGTGAGCCATTGGATCATAGTCCAAGTGGTCTCTTATCTAGCCTAGGATATAATCTGTCAGATTGTGACAAGTGTAATCATCTCATAGGGTGATAGGATCAAAGGCTAAGATTTAATTTCTGTGCAAATCAGTTAAAGAAGCATCACACTTCTCTCTTTTATACGAATATACATATAACGGTAAAATGGTATTAACATATATCCAGCTTTCTTACAGAGCAACGTTCTCTCTTATTTCATTTGATTTTTGTGCTTTCTCCCTTCCTCCCAAACATCCAAAAACATTGAAAACTATGAATTCTAACACGACCTCTATCAAACACTTGGCTACTGATTGGTGACCTCGAATCAGGGCCTCGTGCAGGGCAGTGTTTTCCTCATTATTTTTCATCCTCAGCAACGTCAATACATCACTAGTATTTTCAACGTCTGTTGTTCCTCGTGATTCACAGAGAAGAGTGTTTGTTGTCGTATCTTCATCCCCAACTTTGACCGCAATGTGGAGCACGATGTCACCTTCGAAGTTTTTCTCTAACAAAACGGGCTTGTGTTGTTGTAAGATCTTGGCTGCTAGTTCGACATGGGGGCTCCGTCGAGACAGAAACTGAACGCGAGTATTGGGATCCCGAAGTTTCTTTTCAATAGTGTCGTGAAATTTATTTCTTTTGCCCTGAGTAGCATAGCTGTACAGCTGCTGGTACAAGAGTAAGTTATCAGCATCACCATTTGTTTCCTTAGAGTCCTGTATTTGATGATGCGCTTCCATTTCCTGTTATGGTAGCTCCGTTACAGTCCGTACATCCCTATTAGTTAACGGCTCCATATATGGACTTCAACGTTGCTTTAGATTCCGATCTGCACAACGTTGCAGATATTGATTAATGAGTGACTATGAGTGCCCTCTTAATTATATCAACTTAACTATATATATATGATTACAGATAATTATAACTTGTATCGCATCAATACTCAGGGCCCTACCAATAATGTGAGAGAGAGACAAGATACTTTTAATCAATTGATTGTGGATTGGACGGGGAATTGACCCAATACAAGGTTCTTTTCTATGCCTCAATTAGGAGGACTTCAATATTCATCTAGCGCGAAAAGGGTAACTGACAAAGAATGACAATGGAAATGACATAAGTTTATCGGAATATTTCTCTATTCAGACAACTTGAAAGAAAAAGGAAGTACATAAACAACACAGCTTGAAGATTTCTCTATTCAGACCTAGTACATAAAATTAAAATGGAGATTGAAGATTTCTCTATTCAATCTTGTACAAGGAAATATCATACCAAGAGTTGGCAGAGCAAGATAAAGAAAATTCCTCAGGAATTGTCAACTGGGAAATTCAGAGAATGAAAAAGGAAGGCTGTTTCAAGCTTTTGAGCTGGGTTTATAGACATTGAGTGTAGTTTTTTGTTGGTTGAGTTGTTTGTCCTTTGCTGATGATTTCTCCTTCAATTTATAGAGAATGGAGGTCGGTTGAATGGACCAACAGTCAATTTGAAGTACCCACTTGCCATTGGTTTTGGTGAGTGGGTTGCGTGCAAATATAAGTAAATCCAAAAAAGTTGCTAAGAGGCTTTGATGTGATTTGACAGAAGCTATCACTATTAGACTTAAAGAAATCCAAAGTATTAGTCCACTTGCCATTGATTGGTGAATGACAGCCAAAAGTAGCTGACTAAAATACAAAAAGAAATGGAGAGACAATGATCACCATCTCTACTTCTTTCTTTATTCATTCTTTAAGCTCACTTGAATATTATTTTATTCTTCTTTCAACATTTGTGTAGACTTTTCACGTTTTGAACTTTGACTTTGTTTTAATATTCTTCACAGAGAATATTAAATTGTTTCCATCTACCACATCTTCATTTTATTCTTCTTTGAATCAACTCACTTGTGATGAAGTCCCTCCATTGATAAAGTGAAACTTGATTTGCAGCCACTAAGTTTCTCCTCTGAACATGCCTTGTACAAGGAAATATCATACCAAGAGTTGGCAGAGAAAGATAAAGAAAATTCCTCAGGAGTTGTCAATTGGGAAATTCAGAGAATGAAAAAGGAAGGCTGTTTCAAGCTTTTGAGTTGGGTTTATAGATGTTGAGTCTGGTTTTTTGTTGGTTGAGTTGTCTATTATTTGTTGATGAATTTTCCTTCAATTTATAGAGAATGGAGGTCGGTTGAATGGACCAACAGTCAATTTGAAGTACCCACTTGCCATTGGTTTTGGTGTGTGGGTTGCGTGCAAATATAAGCAAACTCAAAAAAGTTGCTAAGAGGCTTTGATATGATTTGACAAAAGCTATCACTATTAGACTTAAAGAAATCCAAAGTATTAGTCCACTTGCCATTGATTGGTGAGTGACAACCAAAAGTAGCTGACTAAAATACAAAAAGAAATGAAGAGATAATGACCACCATCTCTACTTCTTTCTTTATTCATTCTTTAAGCCCACTTGAATATTATTTTATTCTTCTTTCAACATTTGTGTAGACTTTTCACGTTTTGAACTTTGGCTTTGTTTTAATATTCATCACAGAGAATATTAAATTGTTTCCATCTACCACATCTTCATTATATTCTTCTTTGAAGCAACCCACTTGTGATGAAGTCCCTACCCGAGGATTGACGACTGTAACGACGAGAAGTTTGCCCAGAAACTGTCGCCATAGTCGACGATTATTCTTGCCACTCCAGGACGAGCCACCACTTGGAAAAGGTAGCTCTCTTCTCCTCATCCCTTTCCTCAGTTGTTTCGACGCTATTGGTGGCCAGCCTGAAATTGGGAAATTTTAGTTAAAACTCTCACGGGTTTAGCCGTGATTCACCCTTTTCTGAGAAATGTTCCCCTTATTGGTCTAATTGTGTTGGTATAGGGCTTGATGGATAGTTTGGAGATTTTCCGTCGCCAGAAATTTCTCAAGACACCGATCGCTGCCCTCGACGGGTGGAGGTGAGTCAGCCAGATGTCAATGACATCTTTTTGATCTAGAATTGTTCCATTGTCATCCCAAGCACAACGCTATGCTCGGATTAGCTATTTTTGACCATTTGAGTATTATACCAAAAATCTCCTATTAGGCGTTTCCGAGTTCAATAAGATAGGACTGTCGCGTCATGACAAAACTCTTGGGACATGTTTAGTGGATTGCATTAGACCTATAGAAACTTTCAGAATGGTAATCAGAGGTCGTGGACCCAGCGGGTCTAGTTGATAGTTTTCGAAACTATGAAGACTCGGTTAACCACAAGTCTTATGAGATTGTCTCAACCCTTGTTTAGCATTAGAATGGGCCCAAAACCTTTTCTTAAAGGTTGGGCATACACTGTGAGACCCGGGAACTAGGTTATTGATTTAAAGTTTAGTGTTGGGTTCGATTACTAAGTTAATCCTTGTATTCTCTCAAATAGGTTTTTAGGCACTACGTACCCGCAGAGGGTTAAGTGTGCTTTGGACCTACTGTGAGTGGACATTTGTTTTCTAAATAGTTTTATGAAATTCTTGAATTGTGATTATCATTTGTATTGTTTTGTGGAATTGATGAATTATGAATACCAGATTTAGTTTGAGAACGGTTTTGAAGGATTATACATGGTCTGAGTGAAGTTAATGAATTTTGGGATTCATATCGGTTTTTAAAGGGATTTTTCTTATTTATTTAAGATAGGATTTTTGGAAAGGTAATTGAATTTTGGAATTAAGATTGGTTAAAAGAATTATGCATGTTACTTGTGGATTGTTTTGGAAAGTGGACTGGTGGAAAAAGGAAATTTTATGACAAAGTTTTGGGAAATGGATTTTCAAACCCACCTTAGGTACCTAATTCCCAGTTGCCTTCGGAATATGTTGGTTACCTTCCGAATATATCGGTTGCCTTCTGTAGAGTCTGTGCAGATGACTAGTTTTGCATGTACCTATGTTTAATATATAGGCCTAGGTGTCCGACTAGTGATATGCATTTACCTATAGTTTGATTACTCTGTAGGTGTCTGACCAATGTATTACCTGTATCTTCTTTTGTAGGTATTCGGCCAGTGAATTGCCTATACTCGTATCACAAATACGAGTGTCCGGCCAGGATTTTCTATTGCCACCCTACCGATTGTCTACACAAGGTTGGTCAATTTCCTCATCGGTATGCCTGGGTGGAGAGTTTTTATCTAGATTGGTTTGAGGCTTGAATTTTGTTGAATTATGTGTTGAGATCGTTTGCTTTATTGGATTTTAAATGATGGTTTGAATCACAAATTGTGTTAATTGAATTTTGCTTACAGTTAATTGCGAGTTGGTTTTACGTAGTTATGTATTTATCACATTTCATTCTTGTACGTGTATTTACAAGTGTTTGGTGAGTTTTCAAAAGTTTAATAGAGGGGTTAATATGTTCTGTATTTATATTTCGAGAAAAACTTTCTTTTTGTCCACCACATTTTTACTGCTTTTGCCCCCTCCTGTGCAGTTGATAGCTAAAAGTTCGCTACCACGTGAGCTACTCCATCTTCGTTTCCTCCCAGTCAATCCACTTCAGTAGGACTCGCCTTATGTTGCTTTGTATTTTGGAACTGATCTTGTAAACTAAACTCCAGTAATTGCTCTGATATTGCCCATGTAGAATTGAATTTGAGGCCGGATGCCTATTTTGTGAATTGTGTTTTAGCATTGTGTGTGTGCTGCCAGTTGGGTTTTTGTTTGTGTTGTTTGACAGGTGGAAAATTTGGAACATGTTTGTTTTATAGTGTAGACGCCTAATTTTCAGTAGAGAATGTTATTTAGTAAGTGGGCCCGACATGTCACATCCCAAGATCGACTCATGAAGACGATATTGTTCACTTTGGGCCCCTCTCTGCCCTCACGGTTTTGTTTCGAGCTCACGAGCAATTTCCAAAGTGGGTCACCCATCCGGGATTGCTCTAGCCCCACTTAACGAGTTCATGACTCGGCCGTGAGCTCCCAAAAAACCTCGTGCTAGATGGAGGCGGGCATATGTACATATAAGGCACATCACCCCCTCTCCGTTGGTCGATGTGGGATGTTACACGACATCGGTTAGATGTCGGATGAGAACAGAGTTCGTCACAGATTCCAAGAGGAATTCGGGGCAGATCCTGTCAAACCACACGTCAGCTTAACCTCTCTCTTTACAATTAGCCAAACACTAGAATTACTAATATATACTTCGCATCAGTTATGCATCTTGCAAAGCCATGAAGAATTTCATATATCTTCTATCAGTTATCGATAGTTTGAGCACTTCTCTTCAAACAATTTTCACCAAGCTTTATATATGTATATGTATATGTATATATATATATATGTATATATGTGTGTATATATATATATATATATATATATATATCTATGGAGTTTCAATTAAGGGATTCCTCAAATATACTTATTTGAGGGACACATTTGTAGGGCCCATTCCGTATTGTATTTCACTAATCCAAATAATCTATTTTATAGATACTCATTCAAAGATCATCTCTACAAAAAAAAAAAAAAATCACTTGAATCCGATATGATTTGACCACTAAATTAAATTATTGAAATTTTAGTACTTTCTTGAATACTGTGTTCATTGATTTTGTAGGATACAATTGGATATTGAAATGGTTTCCGATTTGTATAATTTTTTGCAATAATGATATATGAATGTAGACTTAAAAAATAGATGGTTTGGATCGTTTAAAAAAAATATTTGTAAGAGACCCTAATTTATATATACAGTCCTCTTCTATTGAAGAATTTCTCAAATAATTTTATTTGAGGGACGCCCTTTAGAGTATCCTACAATTTTTTTTTCCCATGATCCAAACCATCTATTTTTTAGGTCTTCATTCATAGATCATCCTTACAAAAAATTAGACAAATTGGAAACCGTTTCGACATCCAATTGTGTCCTACAAAATCAATGAACACGGTGTTTCAAGAAAGTACTAAAATTTCAATAACTCAATTAAATGGTCAAATGATATCGGATTCAAGTGATTTTTTGTAGAGATGATCTTTGAATGTGTATCTAACAAATAGACGGTTTGGATTAGTGAAATACAATCCGAAGTGGGCCCTACAAGAGGTGTCCCTCAAATAAGCTTATTTAAGGGATCTCTCAATAGAAGCTATATATATGTGTGTGTGTGTGTGTGTGTGTGTGTGTGTGTGTGTGGAGGAAATAAAAATAGATTTCAGAATAATAAACAAACTGATCATTCTGAGTCACTCTTGACAAATTCTAACAGAAACAAATTAAGGCAAACACAGCTCACTAGCCAAACACAACCTGCTGGTTCTCGTTAAACACATTCACCATCGGCAAATAGATGGTTTACTGTAGCAATCCGGTGTAGTTCCTCCAACACGCAAGTAAACAACAGGCGTATATTCTCCTCAGAATTTGTTGGCACGGTGACGTGCTCTCGAACTATCCACCAAACTATCAACCACTTTCCTGAGGCTTTTTGGGAACTTATGCTTGAACCTGCCCCACAATTTCCTTGACAACCAAATGATAAGGCGAATGGTGTGGATTGAAGCGATGGTTAGAAGCAACGCAATACAAACCAACACAGCGGATTTACGGGATCTAACTCCTTCTGAAACGAGAATGCCAGTATTTGGAACCACCAACAGGGAAGCCAGTAAAAAGGTGGACGCCATAGAAGTGAGAGTGAGACACATGGCCATTGATAAAAGCCACATAATTAAGCGATTTCGGAGGGGAAATCCGCCAACAAGCAAAAGGTTGACACTGAGAGAAGCAAGAAACGAGATGGTATTGGATGTTTCGAACGTGAGGTAGACTTTTGGGAAGACGCTGCCTGCCACTGAAGTTCCAGCCAAGCATATGCTATTTTGGGTGCAATAAGTAGTGCCTCCAGCGCTACTATTTGTATGATTGTCTTGCCAAACACCACCGGGTGGGTTAACTGCAGCTTGGAAAGTTGTAGTTGATATCATGGTTGCCACAATCATCAGCATGCTACGTGTCTCTTCCAACCAAGTTTTTGGGTATTCCAAGCAATTTACCAGTCTATTTATCAGCCACCAAGCTGTTGCTATTGCTGTGTGCTGCTGAATCTGAACAGCAGCGGCAGTAGTTCTTTTTGTTTCTATACCTGGCTCAACCAAAATTTGATGAAGCTCAGGCAGGCTGCTCGAGTCTCTTGCATTTTTCTCTGAGGAATATAACTGGATCACGCCATTTGGTTCTTCTTTCACAGCAGGTATCACCTACGCAACTCGTACTATTATTATGTCGAAAACTTTGCTGCTTGAAACCCAACTCGTACTAAGAATCGTGCATGTAGGTGTAGCATAAAAAATTAATCCCAACTCAAAAAACAATAATACCGGTGAATAAAATTTAAATTGTAGTTGTCTCCAATTTAGAGTGTCAAATGTATTAATTCTAAGAAAAATTAGTGTATAGGGATAAAAAAAAACTTTAATAACTATTATATGATGGCCTATTTTTGTTTTGGGCTGGGTGAATTAGTTTAAAATTTTGTTTTGTTGAAGGTCAATGAGTAAGCCCATATGCTAATACCTATAGGCATGACTTACATTTACGTTTTTGTCCTTTTCCCCTTTATTTTTCGGCACCACTATAAACCCCTATTGCCACCTGCCACTAACCGCCACCTGCCAACACCCTCTTCCACCACCGTCATCAGTCACCGCTGCCATCCTCTGCTGCCACTCATTGACCACCATCTCCGGCCACTGCCCACAACAATTGTCATGTGACACCATTTTCATTTAATTTAATTTAAAATTATTTTTTTAAAAGAAGAAGATAAAAAATACGCACACTGCATTGCAGTTTTATTGTAAAAGCCTAAGTATACCAATAATAACATAAAAATACACATTGCATTGCCCTTTCTATTCTAAAAGCCTAAACAAAACCAATATAAAAGTGGCATAAAAATACACACTGCATTGCAATTTCTATTCTCTAAGTCTAAAATTATCAATATATAAGTAACATAAAATTATACACACTGCATTGCAGTTTCTATTTTATAAGTCTACATACCAATATAAGAATAACATAAAAATATATACATTGCAGAATTTATTGTATATACCTAAAAAATAACAATATAATATACATAAGGGTTTAAAACTTATAAATTTTGTAAGTTTAAATTGATCTATTTATATAACTCTAGAGTATGACAAATTGGTATTGATTAAATAATTTTTTTCTTCTAAAAAAACCTTTGTCTTTAATATAAATATTGTGTAACTGAACAAATATCACAAAAATAAAGTTGGTGAAGGGGTTTGTGATTGAGGCTTCCTCCTTTGAGGGAAGGTTTGAGTGCCTTAAAGTACACAAAATGTTCTATTTTTTAGAGTGAATAAGGGGCGCCAGAGTTGGTCTCCAGTTGGAGGAGGTGGTGGCAGAGGAGGCGGCTGAGAATGTAATTTTGAGGTTTTTTAATTACATTATTGTAAAATTAGATGCTATATTTTAGTCATTGACCTTATCTAGATTAGGTGAAATTGGGTTCGTATCTACCACAATAATAAAGTTCCTATTGAGTTCCCTTAATTCTATGTGTTAATTTACCAGATTTCACTATGTCAAAATTCACTTTAGGCATTAGTTGATAGGCATCGGTAAACTGGGAAACGATGTTGTTAGTCTCTAAGGCACCAGTTCCATAAGTAATAGGAGGACCATAGGTTTATAAAGACCTCGCTACTAATGCTTGGCAAGCCAATGAAGTAGCATCAGTCGATATTTAAACTGATGCCATATATATTTCAAGTTTTTTTAAGTAAAAGTTTTAAGGACCGATGTCTTTTACTCAGTTCAATTCATGCCAAAACCAATCTAAACCCACTCGCACTCTCTCGCGTAAGTATCAAAACTCATTCTTCGTCTCTTTGCTCTCGAAATCTTACTTTCCCTCAAGACTTTAACAATCGCAAGGGTTTGGGGAGAACAAGTTGGGATTGAATGCAAGGATTTGGCAAGCAGTTGTTGGTGGTGTTGATTAGGTGGGCGAATTCGGAGGCATAAAAGGAGAAAGCAAGATGGAAAGAAGGGATTTCAACGAGGATGGGCCAGTCAGATCATCATGGAGTTCAGATCCAACCCGATGCGGTTCCCATTGATATGAGATGGATGACTTGTTGAACAATAGGGCTGTCGTCGTCAAGGGAAGAGAGAGCTTGAACGAGAGGCAAGATAAGGAAATGTGGTCGAAAGGTGGGGATATAGCAGAGGAAATGGCATGACAGAGCTTAGGAGACGTGGAAGGTGGGAGATTGGGGTTTGAAATGAAGTTGTAGTTTGAACGCGACGTCCCTGAGGGTGTCGAATTCAACGGCGATGGAACCCAACCCTTGTTTCGAAGAGAGAGGGGAAAATAGAAAAAGGGAAGAGAGATAAAGAGGAGGGGGTGGACGGCAGCGCCAAGAGGGTGGAGTGGAGATGGGTGACGATCGGTAGGGGTGGTGGCTGTGAGGAGATGGTAGGGTCCTAGGGTTTGTTTCTCCTTTTAGTTCTTTTTTCAATTTCTAGACTACTAAATGCTCACTTGTACTTAACATACTAAATAAAACAAGGAAGTCCCTTGGTTATGATAGCCAAATTCATGGTCATAAATAATATGATAAAAGTAGATATAGCACAAACTTACCCCATGATATGATGCACTAGTTTCCAAAGTGCTTTCTGAAATGTCAAGAGATGTCATGCCCCTATCATTCATGACCTTTAAGTTGGTCCTTCTATCGAAAGTGAGAAGGTCCACAACCTTGGGATGATGGTACATCTTTGCCAAGTGCAAAGGAGTATTTCCTCTGTTGTCTTTTTGGTTTATCAACATTTGAAACTCAACCTTCTTGAGAAAATATTTGACAAGATTTTCCTCGCCACATCTTGCTGCAACATGGAGTATATTTTGGTCACTTGAGTTCCTCAATTCCATTGAATCGGGACAATGTCTAAGCAGCTCTTTAACAATGTCGACATGACCTTTGCTTGATGCACAATGGATCGGAAAGTTCCCACAATGATCCTTTCGATGAGAATCCTTGAGACGTTTGCCTAAGAAGCGAACCCCTTCTAGATAACCAGTTGATGCTGCACAATGCAGTGGAGTCCTCCCTTTCTCATCTTCTGAGTTCAAAATATTTGCTTCCATGTTTGATATTATCTTTAGGACTTCTGGCATCAATAAATGAATATTGTATAAATTAGAACAACATGATTATAATGAGAATGTTTTTCTGTGAAGAGGTTGTAACATCTATCAAAATCTATCACATTGGTCGCAGCGACAAAAAAATAGTCACATTAATATAGCCCCTTACAATTCAAAAATTCTAGACCATAACCCACTAATAATAAAACCTTTAAGTAAAGAATAATGCTACTCTTACCACATTTGTAAACCACATCCCCATACCATCTTATGTGGCAGTTAAGGTGGACAGCCACGTCAATTAAAATTATTTAATATTTTCTTTTCTTTTATGATTTATTCCAGTATTTGTTTTTCTAATTGTCTTAATTAAATACACTTCATTGATTTAATTGATGTGGCATATAATATGGACATGCCATATCATGTGGTATAGAAATATGGGATAAAAATGTGGTAAGTGTAACATTACCTTAAATAAAACCCAATTTTAAAATTAGATGCCAATAGGATGTGTTCATGTAATTTGATTTTATTTACCAATTATGCCATTAAATCACTCTTTAATTGCTGACAGTTTTTTAAGTCCCTAATTTTAAGAAATGAAATACTGAGCTACAATCAAAATTAGTTCAAAATTCCTCTAGCTTGTGTAACAAAATAAAATTTATGCAAAATTGAAACACCATTAATATGCATAATGGAAAACAGAAATTAGAGGTATTTTTGTAATCTGAAAAAGTACAATAAATCATATTTTAAGCTTAATTAGGCAGCTTGATGAGTTAGACTATAGTCATTGGATTTTCCTTATAATAGTTGGGTTTTATTTCTAGAAAAATAAAATGATGGGTTGTAAATAAGACAATAGTTTGAAGAGGAAAAGTCATATTAACTATTTAAAAAAACAGAATTATTATTTCAATGTACGAACCTTTTTTCTGGCGGCCTAGAATTGCAGCAAACAACGGGGACTTGCCTTGAATTTCTGTGTCCTTCTCAACTGCTTTTTCTTTTATTAGCTTCACTATCTCAACAAGCCCTTGTTCAGCGGCCAGATACAAAGGGGACTTTTGTTCCTTATTAGTGTAAAGTGAAACGGCAGGATCAGCCTCTATCAAACACTTGGCTACTAATTGGTGACCTTGAATCAGGGCTTCGTGCAGGGCAGTGTTTTCCTCATTATTTTTCATCCTCAGCAACGTCAATACATCAGCATTATTTTCAACGTTTGTTGTTCCTCGTGCTTCACAGAGAAGAGTGTTTGTTGTCGTATCTATATCTTCGGCTTTGGCCGCAATGTGGAGCGCGGTGTCACCTTCAAAGTTTTTCTCTAACAAAAGGGGCTTGTGTTCTTGCAAGATCTTGGCTGCTAGTTTGACATGGCCAGAGCTCACAGCTATGTGAACAAATGTGTTATTCTGGGGGCTTCGTCGAGACAGAAGCTGAACTCGAGCATTGGGATCATGAAGCTCATTTGCAATAGTGTCGTTAAATCTATTTGTGTTGCCTCGAGTAGCATAGCTGTACAGCTGCTGGTACAAGCGCAAGTTATCAGCATCACCATCGTTTTCTTCAAAGTCCTGTGTTCGATGATGCGCTTCCATTTCCTGTGATGGTAGTTCCGATACAGTCCGTACCTCCCTATTAGTTAACGGCCTCTTAATTATATCAACTTAACTATATATATGATTACAGATAATTAAGTAATTAGATACAATCAAGGTCTGAACGTACTTACCGAAAAATGAGTTAGGAGGAACCCGGGAGAGAGAGAGGGAGAAGAATAGCTCGCTTCACTTCAAATGAATACAGTACTAGTTCTACACAACAACTCAATATGTCGCTTGGGAAACCCTAAACTGCATTAGTTGTTAGAAAACTAGTAACTACTGGAGGAAGCCCACCAGGTCTAGCAAAACCAACTAGGTCCTCATGAAAGTGATGCTCAGCCGTTGGATCTCTAAAAAGATGGACGGTTGATGTTGGATTAGCAAAACCACCTAGTTAAAACTGATTACTAACATGAACGGCTAGCAACCAAAACAATGAGGAAATGAATCAATGACTACTGAATGGCCGGGAAAACTGATGTATAAAAGGGTGTCTGACAGTAGAGAAAACCAAAAGAGGTGGTCCCAATTTGTTGGTCAGATCAGAGAATGTTAAGGGACAATTTGTGCTTTGTAAAATGACTTCTAAGAACTTAGGGAAAAAACCTCAACTCACATAACCCTACACGGGATAATTAATTACTATGGGAATCAACAGACGTGGCTGAAAGCTATGGGTGGTGTTGGGCAAGCTCCACAAGTATTAATCACTGACCATGACAAATCTAAAAAATCAGTTATCTCAGAATGCTTATCATTGTTCTTGCTTGTGGCATATGTTGGGGAAGGTTTCTAAAAATCTTGGCCATGTAATTAAACGGCATGAAAATTTTGTGGCTGAATTTGCAGAGTTCATCCACAGGTCATAAACAAATGAAGAGTTTGAAAAAAGGTGGTGGAAAATTCTTGAATTTTTTTGTTTAGGGCAAAAACCTCAAGTCACATAACCCTACACGGGATAATTAATTACTATGGGAACTCAAAGATGATGAATGGTCTCAGTCATTGTATGAAGACCGAAAACAGTGTAAGCCAACATACATTTGAGAGATGTTTTTTTAGCTGGAATGTCTGCGGTTCAGCGATCTGAGAGTGTTAAGTCCTTTTGGAAATTGTCTGGTGTAAATAATTCTAGTAAGAGTCTGATAGAAGCTCGCATAGGTAGGGGTCCGCATGAGATTCTACACTTATTCTCCTCATTTTACATTTGAGTTTTCTTTTAATTATTATTGAAATTTCACATTGGAGTTGCAACATTAATCATATATATATATATATGATTACAGATAATTAAGTAATTAGATACAATCAAGGTCCGAATGTACTTACCGAAAGACGATGGAGGTGGAGGAGCCCCGGAGAGAGAGAGGGAGAAGAATAGCTTGCTTCACTTCAAATGAATACAGTACTAGTTCTACACTACAACTCAATATGTCGCTTGGAAAACCCTAAACTGCATTATTTGTTAGAAAACTAGTAACTCCTGCAGGAAGCCCACCAGGTCTAGTAAAACCAACTAGGTCCTCATGAAAGTGATGCTCAGCAGTTGGATCTCTAAAAAGAATGGACGGGTGATGTTGGATTAGCAAAACCACCTAGTTAAAATGATTACTAACATGAATCGCTGGCAACCAAAACAACGAGAAAATTAATCAATGACCCTAATTACCTGAAAGGACAAAAACTTGGAGAATTAATTGCCGACAAAACTGATATAAAAGGGTGTCTGACAAGTAGTGAACGCCAAAAGAGGTGGTCCCAATTTGTTGGTCAGATCGACAATGTAAAGGGATAATTTGTAATAAATGTTGTTATTTCCACCCAATATTCTATTTTCATATCCACCTTATTTGTAAAATTTTAAAGACAAATTTATGCCATAACCCTACACAGGATATGTACTATGGAAATCAACAGACGTGGCTGAAAGCTATGGGTGGTGGGCAAGCTCCAAAAGTAATAATCACTGACCATGACAAATCGAAAAAATCAGTTATCTTAGAGATGTTTCCAAATGCTCATCATTGTTTTTGTTTGTGGCATATGTTGGGGAAGATTTCTGAAAATCTTGGCCATGTAATTAAACAGCGTGAAAATTTTATGGCCCTAAACCCTATTGAAGACCATCGTCAAAATAGAAGTATGGGCAAGTAAAATAAAAAAAATATTCCAACCCTATGGAAAGAAAGGTTTGTTGTTGGTAGATTTAATTATGATATTCTCGTTATAATTAATAATTGGACTAACAATAAAAGACACCCTGCTGGTTTAGGGTGGTTCTCAATATGGACTCCAGGTATCAATTTTATCAATTTACATCCTTACGCTTGCAACATCGTCCAATTTCATCATACATTAAGTTGTCGACCGTGTAATCGTTAAATGCGACGTATCTACTATGGGACCCACCTATTAACAAAAAAATATTAAAAATAATAAAATAACATTCTAACCATTAAAAAAAAATTAATAAATTTTAAAAAGAATCAACTTAAAAAATCCCAGCCCCTCTTGATCCATATCGTCATCCACACCATCGCCTTCCTCTAATTCCAACAAAGACTACAAATCTGGAACATTTCCAGTCGCTGCCATTGTTAAGGTTTTTTTTTTTTTCAAAACCGAACCCAAGCAGCTCCGCCCTCATCATTCTTCTTCCATTCCCCACCTGCAGAACAAATCCGCCTGATGTCAAAGACCCAAAAATCCCAGAAATAATGGAAATGCTAGTGGCGAAGAGAGAATGATATGATTGTGTTTTTTCAAATTTATATGATGAGTGAGAAAATAAGATAAGTGGAAAAATAGGATATGTAAAGGTCTTTTATTGCTCAAAATTATTGTAGCAACATTGTGGTCTTTTATTGCGCAAACACATAGGGAATTAGGTTATTACTTGGGTCTGCATGAGATTTTACATTGGAGTTTTTATTATTATTGAACTTCCACGTTGGAGTTACAATATTAATTAGCTTATTACTTGGATTCGACGAGAAGAACCATCAACATCAAGACTGAATTACTGAATATAGACAACCTGGTACTGCCTTCCCGCTTTGCTGTCAACACTGCATGCATGGACCCAAACACTCTCTCTGTCTCTCTCCATAGGACATCGCTTGAAAATTGGGTTTTTGTTTTTGGCTATCTTTCGAACGTAAGTTTGAAAATTGTATTGTGCAAGTTTAATTGGGCATCGCTTTCTTTCTCTTACTTCCTTTACTTGGTTTGATTTCTGGCCTTTGTTTTCTTTGTGGCTGGATGTGCATCTTTTCATTTCCTTGTGTGGTTTGGGGTCTTTGTTATGTATTATCTCTTATCTGTCTGTGATGTAAGGTCATTTTCAAGTGGGGAGGGCTGTATTTAGCCCCCTAATAAATAATTTTATAAGGAGTAGTGTGAGGTTACATTTTAGGGGGTTTCACTAAAACACCCAAAATTAAAATTATAAAAAACCCAACACCCAAAACACTTTATAAACACACCCAAAACCCATCATTACACACACTCAAAACCCATTTATAAACACACCCAAAAAATATACAATTGTTGATTTTGGGGTTGAGTTTGGGTGTGTTTCTATGTTTAAATAGTGTTAGGGTTTTTTTATAAATACATGTCTAGGATTGGGTTTATTTATAAATTTGTATACATTTTAACCGTCTCCAGTAACAAATGGCTAAATTTAATATTTTAATAGTTTTAGTATATTATGTAAATTTATTAGTTAATTTAATTAAACTACTATTTATATCATATTTAAAATACATTTTAGAAGAGAAAAATATTTTGGGATAGAAGTTTTGGAATTCACGTGTCGGCATGTGATTAGCCCTATAGATTTCTGATTATATTCTTTTCTTGTTTTAGTACGTCTTTGTCTTGTTTTAAAAACAACTTAAAAATTAATTTAAATGGAAAAAGATGAAGGATAGTTTGTAAAAAAATAAAGAGAATGTGAGAAATTATGTAAAAACATGAAATTGATGAAGGATTATATGTAAAATGATGAAGATGTTGTGAGAAATTATGTAAGAATGAGGTAGGAATTTTGTGTAAAAATAAAGAGAATGTGAGAAATTATGTAAAAAAATTTACGAATTCTTTAGAATTTCTTTTCTAAAAATCTTGGCATGACCTTTGCTTGATAATATATGGATTGGAAAGATGCCACGATGATCCACTTGATGAGAATCGGATCGGTGTCTTTCTACTAAGAAACGAACCCCTTCCAGATTACCAATTGATGCTGCACAATGTATGGTTCTCGCGGTCTAGAATTGCACCATGCAATGAGGACTTGCCACTGACAGGAATTTTTCCTCACTTGTTTTTTCTTGTATTAGCTTCACAATCTCAGCAAACCTTTCCTCAGGGGCCAGATACAAAGAGGACTTTCCTTCCGTATTACAATCAAAATGAATGAAACGATGGGCCTCTATAAAACACTTTGCTAAAGAGGTCTGGTAAGATCTGAATTTTTTGTTGCTTCTTGCCATAAACTGTTGCAGATACAGGGCTTTTTATAACAGAACAAGAACATCATAGAATATGGGAGTAAATGCTAACCACCAACCAACTACTATCTAACATAGAAACTTAATTACCAGCTACTATCTAACACTATTATTCATAAAATTATAATAAAAAAGAATACTGGTCGTATAATTTATAAAAAGAAAACAACATTAATTCCTAAATTTAATATTGAATTTAAATTATTAATACTTTAAATAGATTAATAGTCGTAATTCATAGAAGGAAAACACCGTTAATTCAAAAATAGATTACTAATACTTTAATGTGGAATTTAATATTTAATTTCAAATAAGTTTCTAAATTAGTTCATACATCCATTACAACTATTTGGAGATATTTCCAAATTCAACAGGTGTCATTAGTTACACCCCCCATAACACATTAACTTATAAATAAATGTAGTTTTGGAATCTGAAAAATATAATAAATCAGATTTTAAGTCATATTAGGTAACTTGCTTAGTTAGATCCTAGTCATCGGGTATTATTTGAAAAAATTGAGTATTTTAAATAGAAAACTAAAGGAAAGGGTTGTAGGTGATTTTAAATGAATTTTATGGGTCTAAGTTCAATTTACTAATATATATATATACAGTCTCCTTCTATTGAGGGATCCCTCAAATAATTTTATTTGAGGGCGCTTTAAGTACCTACAATTTTTTCTCAATGATCCAAACCATCTATTTTTTAGGTCTTCATTCTAGATGATCCTTACAAAAAATTAGACAAATCTGAAACCATCCAATTGTGTCTTACAAAATCAATGAACACGGTGCTTCAAGAAAGTACTAAAATTTCAATAACTCAATTTAGTGGTCAAATGATATCGGATTCAAGTGATTTTTGTAGAGATGATCTTTGAATGAGTATCTACAAAATAGCGGTTTAGATTAGTGAAATACAATCCGAGTGGGGCTCAGGGTGTCCTCAAATAAAACTTATTGAGGATCCTCAATAAAACTCCTATATATATATATATATATATATATATATATATATATATGATTACAGATAATTAAGCAATTAGATACAATCAAGGTCTGAACGTACTTACCGAAAGATGATGGAGGTGGAGGAGCCCGGGAGAGAGAGGGAGAAGAATAGCTTGCTTCACTTCAAATTAATGAATACAGTACTAGTTCTACACTACAGCTCAATATGTCGCTTGGGAAACCCTAAACTGCATTATTTGTTAGAAAACTAGTAACTACTGCAGGAAGCCCACCAGGTCTAGCAAAACCAACTAGGTCCTTGTGAAAGTGATGCTCAGCCGTTGCATCTCTAAAAAGAATGGACGGGTGATGTTGGATTAGCAAAACCACCTAGTTAAAATGATTACTAACATGAATCGCTGGCAACCAAAACAACGAGAAAATTAATCAATGACCCTAATTACCTGAAAGGATAAAAACTTGGAGAATTAATTGCCGACAAAACTGATATAAAAGGGTGTCTGACAAGTAGTGAACGCCAAAAGAGGTGGTCCCAATTTGTTGGTCAGGTCGACAATGTAAACGGATAATTTGTAATGAATGTTGTTATTTCCACCCAATATTCTATTTCCATATCCACCTTATTTGTAAAATTTTAAAGACAAATTTATACCATAACCCTACACGGGATATGTATTATGGAAATCAACAGACATGGCTGAAAGGTATGGGTGGTCGGCAAGCTCCAAAAGTAATAATCACTGATGACCATGACAAATCGAAAAAATCAGTTGTCATAGAGATGTTTCCAAATGCTTATCATTGTTTTTGTTTGTGGCGTATGTTGGGTGGTGGGCAAGTTCCAAAAGTAATAATCACTGACCTTGACAAATCGAAAAAATCAGTTATCTTAGAGATGTTTCCAAATGCTCATCATTGTTTTTGTTTGTGGCATATGTTGGGGAAGATTTCTGAAAATCTTGGCCATGTAATTAAACGGCGTGAAAATTTTATGGCCCTAAACCCTATTGAAGACCATCGTCAAAATAGAAGTATGGGCAAGTAAAATAAAAAAAATATTCCAACCCTATGGAAAGAAAGGTTTGTTGTTGGTAGATTTAATTATGATATTCTCGTTATAATTAATAATTGGACTAACAATAAAAGACACCCTGCTGGTTTAGGGTGGTTCTCAATATGGACTCAGGTATCAATTTTATCAATTTACATCCTTACGTTTGCAACATCGTCCAATTTCATCCTTACATTAAGTTGTAGTGTAGTCGATCGTTAAATCTTGGCGATGTCTACTATGGGACCCACCTATTAACAAAAAAATATTAAAAATAATAAAATAACATTCTAACCATTAAAAAAAAATTAATAAATTTTAAAAAGAATCAACTTAAAAAATCCCAGCCCCTCTTGATCCATATCGTCATCCACACCATCGCCTTCCTCTAATTCCAACAAAGACTACAAATCTGGAACATTTCCAGTCGCTGCCATTGTTAAGGTTTTTTTTTTTTTCAAAACCGAACCCAGCAGCTCCGCCCTCATCATTCTTCTTCCATTCCCCCACCTGCAGAACAAATCCGCCTGATGTCAAAGACCCAAAAATCCCAGAAATAATGGAAATGCTAGTGGCGAAGAGAGAATGATATGATTGTGTTTTTTCAAATTTATATGATGAGTGAGAAAATAAGATAAGTGGAAAAATAGGATATGTAAAGGTCTTTTATTGCTCAAAATTATTGTAGCAACATTGTGGTCTTTTATTGCACAAACACATAGGGAATTAGGTTATTACTTGGGTCCGCATGAGATTTTACATTGGAGTTTTTATTATTATTGAACTTCCACGTTGGAGTTACAATATTAATTAGCTTATTACTTGGATTCGACGAGAAGAACCATCAACATCAAGACTGAATTACTGAATATAGACAACCTGGTACTGCCTTCCCGCTTTGCTGTCAACACTGCATGCATGGACCCAAACACTCTCTCTGTCTCTCTCCATAGGACATCGCTTGAAAATTGGGTTTTTGTTTTTGGCTATCTTTCGAGCGTAAGTTTGAAAATTGTATTGTGCAAGTTTAATTGGGCATCGCTTTCTTTCTCTTACTTCCTTTACTTGGTTTGATTTCTGGCCTTTGTTTTCTTTGTGGCTGGATGTGCATCTTTTCATTTCCTTGTGTGGTTTGGGGTCTTTGTTATGTATTATCTCTTATCTTTCTGTGATGTAAGGTCATTTTCAAGTGGGGAGGGCTGTATTTAGCCCCCTAATAAATAATTTTATAAGGAGTAGTGTGAGGTTACATTTTAACCGTCTCCAGTAACAAATGGCTAAATTTAATATTTTAATAGTTTTAGTATATTATGTAAATTTATTAGTTAATTTAATTAAACTACTATTTATATCATATTTAAAATACATTTTAGAAGAGAAAAATATTTTGGGATAGAAGTTTTGGAATTCACGTGTCGGCATGTGATTAGCCCTATAGATTTCTGATTATATTCTTTTCTTGTTTTAGTACGTCTTTGTCTTGTTTTAAAAACAACTTAAAAATTAATTTAAATGGAAAAAGATGAAGGATAGTTTGTAAAAAAATAAAGAGAATGTGAGAAATTATGTAAAAACATGAAATTGATGAAGGATTATATGTAAAATGATGAAGATGTTGTGATAAATTATGTAAGAATGAGGTAGGAATTTTGTGTAAAAAAAAGAGAATTTTGTGTAAAAATAAAGAGAATGTGAGAAATTATGTAAAAAAATTTAGGAATTCTTTAGAATTTCTTTTCTAAAAATCTTGACATGACCTTTGCTTGATAATATATGGATTGGAAAGATGCCACGATGATCCACTTGATGAGAATCGGATCGGTGTCTTTCTACTAAGAAACGAACCCCTTCCAGATTACCAATTGATGCTGCACAATGTATGGTTCCCGCGGCCTAGAATTGCACCATGCAATGAGGACTTGCCACTGACAGGAATTTTTTCCTCACTTGTTTTTTCTTGCATTAGCTTCACAATCTCAGCAAACCTTTCCTCAGGGGCCAGATACAAAGAGGACTTTCCTTCCGTATTACAATCAAAATGAATGAAACGATGGGCCTCTATAAAACACTTTGCTAAAGAGGTCTGGTAAGATCTGAATTTTTTGTTGCTTCTTGCCATAAACTGTTGCAGATACAGGGCTTTTTATAACAGAACAAGAACATCCTAGAATATGGGAGTAAATGCTAACCACCAACCAACTACTATCTAACATAGAAACTTAATTACCAGCTGCTATCTTAAACACGACACGAGGAATGATAATCAAAGTAGCTCAAAAGCGACTGTTATCATAATCCCCGGCATTGTCCACTCTAAGCATTACACGTATTTGACAAAATCAAGAAAATTCAAACCAAGTGAATTTTCTTACTTTTCCAATTTCAACCCTTTGAGCCCGCTTATTGAATGCCCACATTCTCTCACTACGGAATTTTTCTCTCTCCAAACCTGAACCAGACCCAAAGCAAAAGCAATATCAGAGAAAAAAATTCTAACATGCGTCTCATTTTTTCATCTTATATTTCCTCTACCTAAAAAATCCCAACATGCATTTCATATCTCATTTCTTCTTTCTCTTTGCTCTTATTGATAACTCTACTATGTTAAAATTTCAAATGGACGGACCTTTGGCCCATTACTAGTAACACTGATATTATTCCAAATTTAACCACATGTTTAGCAGATGTAGGGTTTTATACAAAGAGCCTCGATGTTATTAGGAGTGAAACCATTTATTATATGTGACTTTCTATTTTCCTAAGTTTTGATGTGGGACTCTATGTATTCTTCAACACTCCTTCTCACGTGGGACCACTTTTTTAGTGGGCTACTTGTGCAACCAATTCCACATCGGTCACCTATTTTTTATTTATTTATACAATTTTAAATTTGGAGTTTGTTTGATTTTTGGTTCAATTTTCACTACTACAGAAATTGAAATAGACGACGGGAATTCACCGTCATCTAGAAGATTTTCAAACCGTCGTAAAATCGACCGCCATCTTTTGATTCATAAAACAAAGACGGCAAATAACCAACGTCGTTAAGACATTCAACGTCATACCAAAATAATAACTGACGTCTAATTAATATATAAATAGCATAAAAGGAAAACTTCGACAACATTAGATGGCGGTTTTTAAAAAATAGAGACTAAAGAATGTTACATGTCAAGAACTACATAAACGCGATGTAAAAAAAGTTATCCATGTCTATATTTGAAGGAATACCGTCGTGTATAACGTCGAAACCGTCATGGTTAACATATACTACGTTCACTAAATAAAAAAACTAACATCTAAAATATATAAAAACACAAAAACAAGGACAATAACACAGGACCACACATATAGCCAAAACAACAAAGGACCACATGTATAGCCAAAAGTAGGACAATAACACAAGACCACACATATTGTAACACTCCGACTCCAAATTTATTGCCTATTTTAATTTATTTAAGTGGAATTACGAATTTACCATGGGGATAGGGGTAATTTGGTCATTTTTATCCGAAATGAATTTGGGAATTTCGGTTGTACCATTGCGTAGAGCACGACAAGATGAGTCTGTAGACACGTAGTGGGCTCGAATCGGAGTTGTCGAGAGAATTACGATCGAATGAAACTCAGTGACACGATCGTAATTATTTGAAAAAAGGATTTTGATTTTAAAAAAGTTAGATTTTCCTCAAAGCCAACAAAGACGAAGGTCTTGTCGAGATTCGCGAAAATCTTAGATTGATTCTAGCAGGACTGCCCACAATGTTTTTAAAATAACTTCATGCATCAAACATGCATATAACAAATTCAAAATCTATTTATGCACACCTTCACTCACTTAGTCCCCAGGACAAGCCTCAATTCAACCAAGTTTTGGGACCAACAACGAGGTCCAAACCAATTACCTAAAAGAGTATCTAGTCCTAATATCAAATAAACCATTCCTCTAGGCTCTCGGCTCGTCGGTCTAATCGTCTCTCTCACCCGGCTAATTTTGCTACATTCTCACTAGCCATCACACAATCACATCTCCTTAACGTGAGTCAACTCTGTGGCTAATCCAAAGGCGCGTGCGACCTCTGCTGGCTACATTCTCACGACCCTCACACAATCACATTATTGGGGTGGGGTAGTAGTATACGTAAGCTAACATTTGATCGCTTTAATACCTTCGTATACATACATCCACACAATTAAATATATAAAATATAATTTCTACTTCTATACAAGCCTCAACCCTGGCAAAGCATCCATTATAATTTAAATTATATAATAATATCCTAAATTCACGCATAAACCATTTAACTCAACAACGCTCAAGATCATTCTAACCTCTGGGATGATAGGAAAGTCTAACCCGGGGTCAAACTACCCAACTCAAACAGGCCCGCGGGGCCCACGACCTCCAAATCATGATGATCCGAGCGGTTCCTATAGGTTCTACAAGGTCTAGGACACCGCGTCGCAAGTTTGGTCCAAGTTTAGTCGGATGCGGTCGGATCGCTCACGATCGCACGATCGGACGGTCACTAAAACCCTAAAGGGTTGGCATTTTGTATCGACTCCATTTATGATCAAGGAATCTACCACGATCTGGTAATACCTAGATCAACATATTATAATTTTAGGACCATCCAACGGCGTGATACCTAACGGTATCCAAAATGATATCCGAGCACACCTACTCGCTTGTGACATCGAGAGGATCACAATGGGACAGATATCGCATCGCGGAAAACTTCCAAATCGTGAGTCAAGACTCCTACCGTAATACACCTAATTTGGAGTCATTTTTGTTCTTGGACATACCCAAAAACTGAAGTGGCCGGAATCGCGTAGAAACCTAAATCGAAATCGGATGATCTACACTCAAAATTGATGCAATCCTACCCAACCATCAGCTAGATCATGAAAAATAAGTAGAATCCATACCGGCCAAAAACCTGCATTGGGCTCGGTTTGCGAGGGCAATTCCGTCTTTTTAACCAAAAATCCATCTTCCAAATATTTACGATTATGAGCTTCTTTTGACCATATCTCTCTCGTTACAAATCCCAAATTCCGGGTAAGAAAGTGACTAAAATACCCCTATTCCACGGGTAATTTCACAATTCCACTTAAATTAATTAAATATGGGATAAATTTGGGGTCGGGGTGTTACAAGAAAAGCTCTGTGCGACCGTTCTCCGTCGCCGCCATTTTTGGCGATCAAGGTATGGAAATTCATCCCTTTTGCATGATCTAGCTGATGGTTGGGTAGGATTTCATAAATTTTGAGGCTAAGTATTTCGATCTGAATTGAAATTTGGCCGATTTTAGGATCGCGATTCCGGCCACTTCGGTCAGTTTTGGGGTATGCTCAAGAACAAAAGTGACTCCAAATATAGTGATTCACCTAGGGTAGGAGTCTTGAGGCAACCTTTGTGGAGATTTTCCGTCGCGGAATTTACTCTACACTGCGCGCAGCGCGTGTGGTGGCGCGTGGGCAAGAGTGGTGGAGCTGCAAAGCCTTCGATGAGATTCTCAGGTTGTCACGAGTGTGTAGGAATTTGCGGATCTCGATTCGGATGTCGTTTGAGTCTCAAACGGATATCACCTATTATGCGTTATCCGGGTTCGATAGGTTCGGTTCGTTGGATTGACTCCAAGTTACAATATGTTAATCTAGACATCCTTAGGATCGTGTAGGATTTGATGGATCGTAAAATGGATTCCCGAATACTCCGAAAATGCAAACCATAGGGTTAGGGTTTTAGTAACCGTCCGATCGTGCGATCGTGAGCGATCGACCTTCCGATTTGGACCAAACTTGCAGGACGTGTGTCCTAAACCATGTAGCACTCATAGAAATTGTCAGTTGGAATTTGGGTTCGTGGGCCCTTGAGCCCGTTTGACAAAGGTTGGGTAGTTTGACCCTGGTTTGTCCAGTGACTTTCTAGGTAGTATTACCTTCCTAGGAAGATTGAAATGACCGTAGAGACAAGTCTTGACTGTTAGTCGAGTTATGTGGATATTGTGAGTTTAGGATATTAATTGATGAATTTAAATGGGGGAGTTTATGGGATGCTATATTGGTTGAGGTTTATATAAGATTAGAAATTAGACATATATTTAATTGTATGGATGTATAAAGGTATAAAAAGGGATTGAGTGTCAGTTTGCGGTGCTATATGCACTATCCTGTGCACCCGGGATATTGATGATACTGTAAGTACCACCCTATGCTTGTGAGGTCACATGTGTCGTAGGAGTAGCCGGCGTGTTGACAGACCCTATATGTGCCGGGTGCGTCCCGGCGTATGAGGGAATTATGTCATATGCTTGTGAGGTCACACGTGCCGTAGGAGTAGCCGGCGTGTTAGCCGGACCCCATACGTGGCGGGTGCGTCGGCGTATGAGGGTGATATGTGATATTGTGTGAGGTCACACATGTCGTAGAGTAGCCGGCGAGTTGTTGACCAGACCCTATCGTGGCTGGGTGAGTCCGATGTATGAGGATTATGTGATATGCTTGTGAGGTAACACGTGTCGTAGGAGTAGCGCGTGTTAGCCATTCGTGGCAGGTGATTCCCGGCGTATAAGGGTGATATGTGATATTGTGTTGAGTCACTGCGTGTCGGATAGCCGGCGTGTTGAGACCCCATATATGGCGGGTCGTCCGAAGTATGAGGGGTGATATGTGATATTGTGTGAGGTCGCGCGTGTCGTTGGAGTAGCGGCGTGTTGTGAGACCTCATCGTGGCGAATGCGTCTCGTCGTATGAGGGAGATATTGTGATATTGTGATGAGGTGCGTGTATACGTAGGAGTAGCGGCGTGTTGGCGGACCCCATCGTGGCGCCAGGTGCGTTCCAGCGTATGAGGTGATATGTGATATTGTGTTGAGCTCGCACGTGTCGTAGGAGTAGCGGCGTGTTGACATACCCCATACGTGGCGGGTCGTCCGCATATGAGGTGATATGTGATATTGTGTTGAGGTCGCGCGTGTCGTAGGAGTAGCGGCGTGTTGACAGACCCCATCGTGGCGGGTGCGTCCCCACGTATAAGGGATATATGTGATATTGTGTTGTGATGATGAGGTCCCACGCGTCGCAGGTTTATCCGGCGTGCGGACAGGCCCATCGTGACTTTGGATGTTTGGCGTGTATGGGAATTTTTTGGTGAGTTGTGTTTTAGGAAAAGTTTAGAGAAAGAACTACGTGTGGCTTGATCCTCGATGGGATGCGTAAGCGGCACAGGGATAGCGCCAGTGCAGCCAGATTAAATTAGTTAGGTACTTTGTTGAGTTTGGTTCGGACCTTGTCGTTGGTCCCGAAATTTGGGTGAAAGTGAGATGCAGCCGTGTTAGGAGGTTGGAACCTCATATGCTAATTGATTTGGAAAATTAAATGATATAAATTGCTTTTGGCTTGCATAAGTGCATTTGATTATATTATTTGGTGTAAGGAATGTGTTGGTAATTTGTTTTGAAGTATTTGAAGGCCGAAGGCCAAGTAGCTGAATTGCATGTCATTATCTTGTGCATGCTGCCCGTTGGGATATTAAAATGAATTTTGTGCAGGTTGAAATTTGGGGAATGTTCAATTTACAGGGGAGACTCTGTGGAAATTTGGCAAAAAATCTCGTGCCTACTCCTTTTTGAAAAATGAGGTTACAGTCTAGTAAGTGGGCTGACATCGGGGTGATGTCGGGGTTTCACAGATTTGTCTCGGTTTAGAAATTGGGGTGGGTCTGTCACATATGCAGACAAAGCTTAAACCTATAAATTATTCAACGCACTAAGTTAAAGTTGTAGTAACTTACCATACCTTGGATGGTCTCGAGACCACCTAAACATTGTCCCCCTTTGAAGTCTCTCTGTAAACACTTTGTAAACACCAAAACATTGTCACTTTCAACTGTTCCAAAACCGAACCCTCGAATCTTCAGTAATGCACTAATACTTCAATCAACACTATCTCCCTTTCAAACAGAGCACTTTCGACTACAAATCGCACTTTGAAACATCACAATCAAGAAACCCTACCCCTTTTCTCCTTTTCCCCATTCCCTTTCCCTCGCTTTTTCCTCTGTTTTGATGTCGACCTTCGATACCTTTCAGTTTCAAAATCGCGAAACCCTTTTCATCGGTGAAAATACATTAATGCCCATGCCATGGTGTAAGCTTTCTAATTCGGATGAATAATTTTAATGTGGAAAAGACATTTTTGCCCATGCCAAGTAGGACTTGTCCATGCCATGTCATCAAATTAAATGGAAAATTTGACAGAAATGACGGTTTCTAAAAGAGGAGGCATAATTAAAGTACCATGGTAACAATTTAGCAATGTGAGGGACAAAAAGTAAAGTTCAGGCTTAGTCCAAGGATCATTGCTACAATTTTGCCCAGTTATTAATACATACATTAAAAGTTCTTAACTACAACATAAAGTGCATGAAACATAAAAACTACTATCTTTTTTTTTAGGGAACACAACAAGTTCCACTTAAACATTCCAAGATGATAAGTTTGAAGGCCCACATTTTCGCGCAACCAAGGAGATCAGTCGTCTTCTGAGTCATCGTTCTGACTTCTAGAAGCCGTACTTCCCACAGGAGAAAATAAGTGATCCAACGAAGATGCGGGACCAGTAGTTTTGCAGAAGAGTGGAGGGAAAACTACTAAGACAATGAAAATGAAAAGGACTCCTAGGATCAATACAAGCGTAGGCAAGCCAATGAAGATTGCTAAACCCAGCCATGAAGGCTAAGGAAATCATGGTAGCGCAATCCCCAACAGCGGCAATGCCAACAGAGAGCTGTGTCCACAAATTTAAGTCCCCAACTACGCCCAAATGAGACAGACTGCAACAAGGATGCACTACTACAAAAAGTGACAAAGACGACCAGAAAAAAACGATGGTCTAAGTGAAAACCGTCGTTGTTTTTTAAAAAGACGACGGTTCTATAAAACCGCCGTGTAATAACACCTTAGACAACTAAAAATTGGAGATTCAAATGGTTGTTCCTAAAACACGACGTATCTAATTAAAAAACCGACGTCTTATTGAAATAGGATTTCCGAGTAGTAAAATCAAAGCCAACAAATAACATGAAGTTTGTAAACGACCAACATAGAAAGTGGACGATTTCAAAAACAACCGCCGTTTTAGAAATTAACACGACCAAGTTTTCGTATAAGGCCGTATAATTACAAATAAATCCACGGCGGTAAAATACAAAATACCGCCATATTAAATTAATGTACAACTACGGCAAAGATAAATATAACGACGTCTTTCTCATATTTTCTACGACGGTATCTTTAAATCTCACCACGTTGGGGTTTCATTTAACGACGTATTATAAAATTTAACGCCGTATTTATTCACTTTATCGTCATACAATATATTTAAACCATTGTCTGAATAAATTTTTTTTTTAACAATTTATTTCTTGGATTTGTTATCCTACGTCGGTAGATCTACTTAATGACAAGAATTGAACTAACCACGACGGTTTATATAGAAAGCCGCCGATATAATTAGATTTTTCTAAGATCACAAGGGTTAGAAAATCTTACAAGATGGAACTCTGTTCCTCATCATAATCTTACCAGAAAGACAATATTTTAGAGGTTAATAATGTATATGTATTTGTGTCTTTGAGATACACAAACGCACATACACATTAACATCAAAAAAATTGCCCTGAAATTTGGCGGCAGCCTCAGTTGCAATCAGAGAGACAATTGTTTGGAAGTTGATGATATGTGTGCGTTTGTGTATCTACACCTAACCACACACATCAACATCAAACAATTGCCTCTTAAAACTTCAACGGCAGCCACAGATTTGAAATCGGAGAGACACAATTTTTTGAAAATTGGTGATGTGTGTATGTTTGTGAATCAGATACATAAACATATACACACACCAACATTCAAACAATTGCCTCCTAAGAGATGAGGTAAGACAGAGAAAGGGGCAAGAAGAAGTTGAAACCTTAATCTTACTTAAGATGACAAAAAAAGACGACGGTATAACAAAAAACAATCGTTGTTTTTATATTCGTATTTGATTTAAATAAGTCACCCAAAAAAGAAACTTTACAAATTCTAGAACATTAATTTCCTCGGGAAAAAAAACTCTATTTATAACGCACTGTTTTTGAAAAATGAACTGAAAGAACTAGGGAAAAAAAAATTCTATTTATAATTATAAAAATGAAATCCACGTCGGTTATATTACACCTAACGACGTTTTAAAAATGAATCCACATCACGAAAAAAATATTGCGTCGTCTTAGTTTAAAAAAAGACGTCATAGTTATAATTAGACGACGTTTGTTGAAAATCCATCGTCTATATATGTCAAATACGTCTGTTTTTGTTTAAAAACCGTCGTCTGTGTCGTATATTACTTGCTATTAGAACTTTATATAATCTGCTATAGTGATGGTCATTGCTTGTCTTTTCACTTTATCATATAATAGGGTATAATGTCGGAGATGGATAAGTTATGGATGCACTCGAATAGAAGATCGAAGGCATATGAGTTAGTGGAAGCATTTTTGAACTTTTTTGTAGAAAATCTTCTAACTACAACACATATGTCCATGTGTTAAATGTGTTAATTTGAAATTGTTTGGGGTTGGAATTATAAGGGATCACTTATACTTTAATGGAGTTGACCAAAGCTATAAGAATTGGACATTTCACGGAGAACCTTGGGAAGCAACTACTAATGCTAGTAGAAATGTTGAAGAAGATGATGACCATAGTAGGTACAGATTTGTGTCGAAGAAATAGAGATGACAGGACCCGTCGATTTCCCGAGAGGCGAACCTGCGGAGACCCGACATCACACCCATGCCGGGTTCACTCCTTAAATCCTCGTTTAACAGAGGATTAGACACGAGACTTTATTTGTAGTCTCCCTATAAATGAACATTCCCCAAAATTTCCTCCTGCAAAGAAGCGCATTTATAACCAACCGGCATGCACAATATAATCTCATGCAATTTAAATAAATGGCCTCCGGCCTTCAAATGATTCTAGCGCCCACAAAGTTTTAAAATAACTTAATGCATCAAACATGCATATAACAATTTCAAAATCTACTCACGCGCACCTTCACTCACTTAGTCCCCAGGACAAGCCTCAATTCAACCAAGTTTTGGGACCAACAACGAGGTCCAAACCAATCGCAATAAGACCACCTAAGTGGGGTCTAATCGTGGCTGCACCCTAGTAACTCGTACGCCTCATGCCTGCTAAGGGATCAAGCCACACGTAGCTCTTCAGTATCTATCCTGGCTCCTAATATCAAATAAACCATTACAGCCATACCCATTTCATATATTCTAATATTTATCCATCACAATCCACTAAACACAATCACAATATCACCCTTCATACGACTGGGACGCACCCGGCCTTATGGGACACGCCGGCTAATCCAAAGCGTGCGACCTCACACCGGCTACATTCTCACGGCCGGCCCTCTCACACAGCCATATCTCCCCTCATACGTCGGGGCACCCGGCCGCGTATGGGTGTCATTGCCGGCTAATCCAAAGTGCGTGCGATACATTCTCCAGCCCTCACACGCCATATCTCACATCGTTAAAACTGCGCCGGCTAATCCAAAGGCGCGTGCGACCTCTGCCAGGCTTGTCTACATTCTCACCATTACGGCACGGCTACATTCTCACGGCCATCACACAATCACATCTCCCCTCATCGTCGTACGCCGGCTAATCCAAAGACGCGTGCGACCTCCTGCCAGGCACAGCTACATTCTCACCAGCCTCACCCATATCTCCCCTCATCGTGCCACGTGTATAGTGCAGTGCTAATCCAAAGGCGTGTGCGTCGGCTACATTCCATGCTACATTCTCTGCCATCACACAATCACATCTCCCCTCCCTCGGGACGCCTGCCATAATCCAAAGGCGCGTGCGACCTCTGCTGGCTTCATTCTCACCACCCTCACACCATATCTCCCTCATTCGGGACGCACTTGGCCCACGTATGGGAGTGCAATCAACTGCGCGGCTAATCCAAGGCGTGCGACGTCGACCTCACCTGTAGGCACGCTACATTCTCACACCCTCAACATGATCACAATATGGGGGGAGGGCACGTGGGGTAGTGCGTATAGCACTGTAAGCTAACATTCAATCGCTTTATTTACCTTTACACATCCACACAATTAATTATAGAAAATATAATTTCTAATCTTAAATAAATCTCAACAAATAAAGCATTCCATAAACTCCCCCATTTAAATTCACTAATTTATATCTTAAGCTCACGGTCTCCGTTTCACTCAACAACGCTCTGTCACTAAGGTCATTCTAGCCCTCCTGGGATGGTAGAACTACAAGGAAAGTCTAGCGGTCAACCCAGGGTCAAACTACCCAAACTTGGTCAAACAGGCCCACCGACCTCCAAATTCATCCGAAAGATCCTATAGGTTCTGGCTCTAGGACACATGTCCTGCAAGTTTGGTCGAATCGGACGGACGGATCGCTCACGATCATTACGATCGGACGATCGCTAAAACCCTCACCCTAGGGTTGGCATTTTCGATATGACTCCATGTTACGATCAGTCGAATCCACGATCTGGTAATACCTAGATCAACATATTGTAATTTGACCATCCAACGGTCCAATCCTAAGCGAACCGGAAAATCGCGATATCGATATCCGATTCGAACTCTAACGGCATCAAAATGAGATCCGAGCACACCAAGCGCTCGTGACATCGAGAGGATCGCAATGGGACAAAAATGCCCCTCGGCTCACGATGCTGCCCAGGCGCCGCCACACGGCGCGCCATGGGTGTCTAGCGATATCGCGATATCATGAAATCCTCCAAATCGTGAGCCAAGACTCCTACCTAGGTAATACACCTAATTTGGAGTCACTTTGTTCTTGGATATACCCCAAAAGGAAGTGGCGAATCGCGATCGCATAAAATCGGCGAATTTCAAGTAGATCGAGCTACTTAGCCTCAAAATTCATGAAATCCTACCCAACCATCAGCTTGATCATGGATGAATTTCCATACCTTGATTGCCAAAAATGGCGGCGGACGACGGAGACGAAGCCGGCGAAGTTTCTACAAACGGCGCTTTCTCCTCGTTTTCCGGAAACTCTGGGCGGCGACCCGTTAGGTAGGAAGAGGCGGCGGCGGTCATTTTAAGACTTTGGTGGCGGACGAGCACGGCCGCCAACGTGGCGGCCTCCATTCTTATCGCGAACCAGCGGAGGAGAGGGAGGCTTGAGAGAGAGACAGAATTTCCGTCTTTTAACCAAAAATCCATTTTCAAATATTTACGATTATGCCACTGCCAAAGCTTCATTTGACCATATCTCTCTCGTTACAACTCCGATTGGCCCACTACGTGTCTACGGACTCATCTCACCGTGCTTTACAACCGAAATTCCCAAATTCCTTCTGGGTAAGAAAATGACCAAAATACCCTTATCCCACGGGTAATTTCTCAATTCCACTTAAATTAATTAAACATTGAATAAATTTGGGGTCGGGGTGTTACAGATGGATGATAATGATTTTGGTGATTTTGGATTTGATCCTTATGAGTTTGCCAATGTGATTGGGGATGGAGATCAACCATTGTACCTTGGTTGTAGAAAGTATACGAAGTTATCAGCATTAGTGAAGTTGTATAATTTGAAGGCAAAACATGGGATGAGTGATGTCTGTTTTACAGAATTATTGATACTTCAAGGCGATTTGCTTCGAAGGAAATCTGATGCAGCCTCTATATATGAGGCAAAAAGACTTTGTGTGCATTGGGGCTGAGTTATGAGAAAATGCACGCATGCCCCAATGATTGCATCTTGTATAGGAAGGAGTATGAGGATTCAACTAATTGTCCTACTTATGGTATCTCAAGGTGGAAGGAAGGCAAAGATTCAATCTTGAAAGAGGGTGTGCCAGCGAAGGTGGTGTGGTATTTTCCTCATTTCCAAGGTTTAAAAGGATGTTTCGATCACATGAGACAACTAAGAGTTTGACTTGGCATGCTGCTAAAAATCAATTGATGGTCAGATGTCTCATCCGGCGGATTCCCGTCTTGGAAACTTCTTAATGATAAATGGCACGAGTTTGGTAATGAGTAGAAACTTGAGATTGGCTCTTTTATCTGATGGATTCAATCCACAGTTCTCTAATTAGCAGATATAGTTGCTGGCCAATTATCTTAGTTACATCTAATCTCCTTCCATGGTGTGCATGAAACGAAAGTTCATGATGTTGACCTTATTGATTTCCGGTCCTAAACAGTGGAAATGATATAGACGTCTACTTGGAGCCTTTGATTGATGATTTAAAATCTTTGTGGGATGAGATTGGAGGAGTGTATGATGCACATGATGGAGAATACTTTACACTCAGAGCTGCATTAATGTGGACAATTAATGATTTCCCGCCTATGGAAACTTATCTGGTTGTGTTGTTAAAGGATATAAAGCTTGTCCAATATGCGGCGATGATACACCTAGTCACAGGTTGAAAAATGGCCACAAAATTTGTTACATTAGGCATAGAAAATGGTTACCAATCAATCATCCATATAGGAGGCAACGTGCAGCTTTTAATGGGAAACCTGAATATGGCACGATTCGAGCCATTAATCGGAGAAGAAGTGCTGCATATGGTTGAAGATGGTGACAGATTTTGTTGGAAGAATCAATATTCTTTGACCTCGAGTATTGGAAGTACCTTCCTGTGAGGCATGTCCTAGATGTTATGCACATTGAGAAGAATGTTTGCGATAGTATCATTGGTACATTGCTAGAGATCCCTGGAAAAAATAAAGTTGGGATTACTGCTCGATTAGATTTATTGAACATGGGGGTCAAAACTGATTTGCAACCTGAGTATGGAGAAAGACGTACTCGTTTGCCTCCCGGGCCTTGGAATTTGTCAAGAGCAGAGAAGAGAGAGGTTTGCAATTCTTTCTATGGTATGAAGGTCCCTGAAGGTTATTCTTCAAATATAAAAAATCTTGTATCTTTACAAGATTCAAGACTTCTTGGCCTTAAATCACATGATTGTCATACCTTAATGCAACAATTGCTCCCTGTGGCAATTCTTTCTGTTTTGGAGAAGCCTGCAAGGTATGCAATAACTCGTTTGTGCTTCTTCTTCAATGCTATATGTGGAAAAACTGTTGATGTTTTCAAGCTAGATAAGTTAGAAGAAGATGTAGTAGTTACTTTGCGTTTGCTTGAGAAGTACTTTCCCCCTTCATTCTTTTATATCATGGTTCATCTAGTAATACATGTTGTCAGAGAAGTTCGTCTATATGGGCTAGTATATTTTATATGGACGTATCCGTTTGAAAGATATATGAAATAGCTAAAGGGGTATGTTCAGACTCGTCCCGAAGGTTGCATTGCTGAGCGGTATATAGCTGAAGAAGCTGTAGAGTTTTGTACCGAGCATTTATCTGATGTTAGTACAGTTGGAGTGCCTTCAAGCCAAAAGATGGGAGTTTCAAAGCCATTATCAGGTTGCACAGTGAGCGTAGTTGATCGGGACCTGTTGAACCAAGCACATCTATATGTCTTGGAGAATACGGAGGAAGTCCTACCTTATATCGAGTACGTATGAGTTTTATTCTTTAAGTTTCCATTTTAAATTATTTCTTATGTTTATCTTATATGTTTGGGACCGTAATGCTTGAATTTTTTGTGTCATGTAGGCAACATATGATCCACATCAAGACCGCTTATCCAAAATTTAGAAAGAGAACAAAGTGGCTGCAGGATAAGCATAATAGCACTTTCATTCAATGGCTACGCTTCAAGGTATATGTTATTGAATAACATATTGGACTTTTAATTTTCTTCTTTCTATGTTAGATTGAATTAAGTTATGATTAATTCGCAGGTTCAAAGTGAACTTAATGAGGAAGACAATCATGGTGTATCAGAAAATTTAAGGTAGCTAGCAGCTGGTCCAAACATGGCAGTGCCATTATATAGGAGTTATCTTATTAAAGGTATTAAATTCAACATCAAGACACAAGATGATGTGCGGACAACTCAAAATAGTGGAATTTATTTACTTGCACATACCATGCAAGTTGCTAGTGCCAAGGATAAAAACCCAAATCTCTCAAATACGGGTTTCTATGGTGTCATTCAAGAAATTTGGGACTTTGACTACCAAAAGTTTACAATCCCAGTCTTTAGGTGTGATTGGATAGATAGTACTTCTGGTCTTTTAATGGATGAACTTGGATTTACCCTTGTAGATTTGAGTAAAATTGGACATAGAAATGACCAATTTGTTTTGGCTTCTCAAGTCAAACAAGTATTTTTTGTTGACGACCCGATGCATCGTGGTTGGTCGATAGTGTTATCAATGCCTAATAAAGAATATAATGATGTTATTGGTGATGATATCTTAGGTGATGTGAGAATTGAGTGTGAGCCATTTACTAGGGGGATGCCAAATGTTGACACATTTGATGAAGTGGTGGGTGAGTTAGGGAGTCAAAATATTCGAGATGGGTGTGAAGGTATATGGATTGAATGATGCTTTATGTAATTGGCAGTGTATGACATTAATTTTGTAATATATTGTAATGTCATTTCTTCACTTTCATTATACAGGTTTTGGCCACAAAACAATCAGTACAAAAATTACTGGTTCCAGATTACAAACACGACGGTCTTGATAAAAATGTGAAAAACAAACGTATGTTCTAATAAAAAACGACGTTTTGGAGCATTCAACGACCGCAATATATTTACCGACGTCTTAAAGCAACGTAACAATGAAGAACCACGATGCTATTGTAAAACAGTTATTCAGGATAACACGTCGGAGAAGCATAAAGAACCGCCATGTAATTCAAAATAACACGACTCAATCCCATAATACCGACGTCTAAAAGCGAGATATCTAACTGAAGCGTTACAAAAGACGATGTCGTCATAAATTTACCACGTCGCATGTTCTTTCATAAACGAAGTGGAAATGGATGAATTGACGACGGTATTTGAAGTCCATTGGTAAATTTGTCGACGTTAAGAAATATGAATTAGATGACGTTAATTTTTTTAATGATGACGTATAAATTATGAAACACGGCGGTCTTTTTCATGGTAACGACGTTGTATATAGACGACAACGTCGTCTTTATAAATTAATGTGTCGTAATTAATGACCCCATCATTTTTTCCACGTCGTTTATTTTCAGATCGTGTCATTAAAATTATTTTACACGGCGGTGGAATGAGAAACGATGCCGTTTCAGAGTCATTACACAACGATTATATTTCAAAATATGACGTATAACTTTTGTAATACGGCTCTCATTTATTTGGAACCGACGTTGTTTATTATTTCAACGTCGTCTCTATACATACATGCGTTGTAACTAATGACCCTGACATCTATTTCCACGTCATCATTCATAAAAAAATCGAAGTGGAAAATTTATTTTACGACAGTTGTTGGAAATGTAATGACGTAGTAGGTGTCAATAACGTCATCTATTATATATTTAAAGACGTCATATTTTTATTTGTCGTTAAAGGTTTATTTAACAGCGTTGAGTTTTAGTTCTCGTCACTGTATGTGTATCTTGCGGCCATGTTCTGTTAATATATGTCATATGTTTCCTTTTTAACGACGTTTTTTTGTTACAGTTGGTCGTCTATTCTCATTCTCGACTGATTTTTATGTCTTTTTGCAGTACAAAGATGTCGGTTTTTATTTGTTGATAACGTTTTTTATTTTAACAACAACGGGTATTTACCGTCGTGGTTTTGTTATGAAAAAGATGTCGGTGAATTCCATGACCATTTGAAAACTGAATACACGACGGTGAATTCCCGTCGTGTTTTTCCTTTTTTGTAGTAGTGATGGCAGTATACATAGCTATGGTGTTACAAATCACAAAGGCTTGGAACATAGCGTTGGTTAGCAAGATTGCCATGCCCTCCTGAGGGGCGTCACCGTTGTTGCCACCTGGCATTGTGAAACCGGCTGCAAATGCCATTGTGGCAACAAGTGTGGTAACCACCAATAGAGTATTCACCCTGTCCCTAATGCTTTCCTCGTTTGGTAACTTCAAGTGAGTCGAACCTCCACCACTGTCTGCTACTTGTAGCGATCTCTGTTTTTTTCTTTGGAGGACATGCAAACTTTGAGCTCGTTGTGCGAAAGCAGATTTCAATACCGTCCAAGTAACCTCTGCGCAGTACAAGAAGAAACAATCCAATTACCAGACACATGTTGTTGGTAAAATAGAAACAAATCGTATAAAGATAACAAAAACATGTACTAACATGTAAATGATGACGATAAGTTTTAGTTGATCACTATTTGAGTGCTACATAACTCGGAGTTTCTAATCACAGTTGGAGTTGCCTATATAGTTTGTTTATGCCCAAATAAATGCATAGTTAGTGATGTCTTCATTTTGCCCAGCACAACTATTCATTTTCTTTCCCCACATGTTTTTTCCATTTGCTTGTTCTTTGAATTTGGCAGGAAGACTGTATCTTGTAAACTCCTTATATATGGGATCTGTGCAGCGACCCATCCATGAATTTTTCTTATTGGGGGCAAGATGTAGACCAAATCTACTACACGTCGAATACATCATTTAAATACTCAACAAGTAACAAATAAGGGTGCTAGATACTTACAAATCTGCAATCCACAGAGTCTCATAGATAACCAAACCTTCCACAGCTGCCCAGAATACCCAGTCCATGCCACTTTGTCTCTCCAACCTTGCTCAACAGAGCATCAATGGAACTTCACGGGCGGTAAAAAGAGGTGAGTAGGGCCAATAGTCGTCACTATCCTCAAGTGGATCTGTCACTGGATGTGTGGTGTATGTGATAGGCTTTTTAGTACCCGCAAACAGGGTTAAAACTCCTACAAAACTTGCAAGAATGACAAGGTTATTGTAGTATAAATGATTCTCAAGGTCGTTCTCCGCAGGGATTATTTAAATAACTCGTAGCAACAAATTCTAATTAATTATTGCAAAAGAAAGTTGAGATGTTTGATTTGAAGACCTTAAATTAAAAATTTAACTAATAAAGATAAAGCAATATTCAAAATTAAAGCTAAGAGCAAGAGAAAGCATTGTGTTTTTAGAAATCAAATTAAGAAAGCACTAGGATCCGCGTCACCTTAACAATTCTATATAGTTTCCCAATTACTTATGACCTATACATGCATATTTGAAGGTTAGGTATTCCTAATATATGCCTACTTGGACCCCCAACATAGAGCGTATATCACACATGCAATCCGTCTGTGGTATTGGATCAAATCTAAACATACATGACTCATTAAGTTCTATGAAACCTTTTGAAAAACCATGCAACCCTTAAGGCGTGATATTCATCCTAAGTGAACTTGCACATATTAATCACAGAAGCCCGTCAATTTCAGGACCGACCTCCGACCAAAACTGCATCAAATTACTTTTCTAAACATCTAATGGTGATCAAGCATCAAGACACTTAGATAGTTTAACCCTGATGAATAATTCAGTAAACTGCATGCATATAATCAAAAGCAAATTGGACAGAAACTACATATTCTTGCTAAGGCTCGTGGCCTCACCCTAGCAAAAGAGAGTTAGTTACGCATGTTCACAATTGAAATCCAAGAAAATATCATTAAGAAGAATAAGAATGAAAACACCGAAAGTCGAAAATCCAAAACCCTAGCAATTGCTCCAAAGCCAAAAGAAATAAAAAGGAGTCCCTAAATTGCTGTGAAAATGAGCTTAAATACCTCCTAAAACCTAGCTGCCCCATCCCCACAAGGAAACTAGGTTAAAATAAGATAATACTAGGATATAAAATCCAAATTGGATTAGGAGAATCTGCCCAAATCTGCCCAGCCACGTTTTGGTCTCAAATCTCCTCAAATCTGGCCCAAGATAGCTCGTTTTAAAGATAAAAACGTTCTGAACACTTCTCCAGAAGGCCACGAACCCATCTGAGGTCATCTTGGGCTCCAAAACACGATAAAAGCCCAAATCGTCATTATTCCAGCACACTGCTCCTTTATTTTATCAGAAAATAACCGCTTGGTAGAAAGGTCTTAAATTTTGATACGATCAAGCCAAGTGACTCACGAACGTCCTCCAACTGGAATTACTCCAAAATTCGTCCATTTGATTATGTTTTGCTCCAGAGGGAGTCGAAAGTCCTATAATGGAAATATAATTCAAAGTATCAAAATTCTTCCAAAATATTAACCAAACTATATTAAAAATGGGGTTAAATATATAATATAAAATATGCGCATCAGTATGTTTTATATCAACCATTTTAGGTGAGCTACATCAGCCATAGAGTTGTAATCCTACTTCAATAAAATCTAGAGTGTTTTCTAAATTTATTTATTTCTCCTTTTAGTTCTCTGTTCGATTTCTTTGAGAATAGACCAAACTGGAACTAATGCGTACTTGTTCCCAACCCGCTAAATAGAACAAGGATAATTCCCTTGGAAATGATAGCCAAAATCATCATCATCAGTCATCTGATAAAAGTAAATATAGTACTAACTTACCCCATGATATGATGCAATAGTTTCCAAAGTGCTTTCTGTAATGTCAAGAGCTGTCATGCCGCTACCATTCAAGAGCTTTAAGTTTGTCCTTGTATCCCAAGCCAATCTGTAGACAACCTTGGGATGGTGGTGCATCGTTGCCAAATGTAAAGGAGTATTTCCGTTGCTGTCTTTTTGGTTTATCAGCATTCGAAACTCACCCTTTTTAAGAAAATATTTGACAAGATTGTCTTTGCCGCATCTTGCTGCAACATGGAGTACATTTTCGCCATTAAAGTTCTTCAATTCCTTTGAATCAGGACAATGTCGAAGCAGCTCTTTAACAATCTTGATATGACCTTTGCTTGATGCTGAATGGATTGGAAAGTTGCCTCCATGATCCATTTGATGAGAATCGGAGAGGCGTCTGCCAAATAAGAAACGAACCCCTTCCAGGTAACCAATTGATGCTGCCCAATGTAGTGGAGTCCTCCCTTTCTCATCTTTTGGGCTCTCAAACGTTTCCTCCATACTTGATATTATCTCTAAGAGTTCTAATGAAATCAAGTATAAGTTAGAACAATATGAGTATGACGTTTTTCTTTCAGATTAAAAAATGAAATAATAAAAAAATGGATAAAAAATCCACCACACTAGCCGTTGTGGCAAAGCAGAAAAAACAGAAGTATTAATTGAATGTACTACGGTACCATTGTTCCGATGAATTGAATGCAACGGAGACTTGCCATTAACACGAACTTCTGGCTTTTTCTCAACTGCTTTTTTGTTTATTAGTTTTACGATCTCATCAAACCCTTCCTCAGCGGCCAGATACAAAGGTGACTTTTCTTCCTTATTAATATAATAAGAAAAGGCAGGATAGGCTTCTATCAAACACTTTGCTACTGATTGGTTACCATGAATCAGGGCCTCATGCAAGGGGGTGTTTTGCGCATCATTTATCAAGGTCATAAATACCTCATCAGCATTTTCAGCGCCTAGGGCTTCACGGAGAAGAGTGTTTGCTGTATCTAAATCCCCGGCTTTGGCGGTAATATGAAGCGCAGTGTCGCCCTCAAAGTTTTTCTCAAACAAAAGGGGCTTGTGAAGGTGTATGATCTCGGCTGCTAGTTTCGCATGGCCGAAACTTGCAGCTATGTGAAGGAATGTGTTCTTATGAGGGCTTGGTCGAGACAGAAGCCGAATGCGAGCATTGGGATCATGTACTTCATCTGCCTCAAGCTTCCTTTCAATGGTGTCCTTAAAGCTATCTATCTTGCCCTGAGTTGCGTAGCCGTACAACTGCTGGTACAAGCGCAAGCTACTTGAATCTTCATCGCCGTCTGTTTGCTCAAGGAGTCCTCGATTGAATTCCTCTGATGGTTTTGTTGCATTTGGTACCTCCCTAGTGCCATGGTAAAACTTAACATGTTGCGCTGCGAATTTTACATCTACCTCAAGGCTTCTTTCGTACGAGGGTACATCAAGAACGGGCCTTTCGTGGACTACCTTCTTCTTTGTTAATTTCTTTGATGCATTCTCCCTTGTCCCATGGAAAGCATTAGCATATTGCTCACTGAATTCTACATCTTCCAAAGCGGTCCGCACAAAGTGCAAGCTACTTGAATCTTTATCGCCATCTGTTTGCTCAAGGAGTGCTCCATCGTCTTTTTGGTACATGGGCAGATCGAGGACCACTGCTTCTTTGCGGGACACGGGCTGATCACTAGCCAAGCTTCGGAGGTCCACGCCGTCATCTTCATCGTCAGCTATGCTGATGCTTGCAGCTGTGTCCTCATTGGTGGCCGCACGCAGCTCTTTGTCTGCCATATATGGACGTCAACGTTGCTTTAGATTCCGATCTGCACTTCAACGTTGCTATAAGATATGAAGAGCTAGCGCTCAAGTGTTAACTGATAATTAAGTAATTAGATACAATTACCGGTCTACGTGTCCTTACCAAATACTGGAGGTGTGGAGAAGCCTGAGAGAGAACGATAGATATAACAACTACAACTCAATGCCACTTACATATAATAGAGTAGGAAGTAGCTAGTTATTAGGAAGATATCAATAGAGACGCTGACAGAAATAGAAAATTATACAGACAAAAAAGAAGACACTAGAGAGAGAGAGAGAGAGAGAGAGAGTGAGTGGCTTTGTTCAAGTCAATGTTGGGTCCATGCATGCAAGTCTACTTACGTGGCATCAATTCAATACTCCATCCAAGTGATGAGGTAATTAATATACGTTAAAAATGTCTCTTAATAAAGTTAAATTTTAGAGATATTTAGTGATATACCCATTTCTAGCACTAATATTATAAATAAACCCTACACAATTGAATTTTTATAAACAAACTCAAAAAATGACAGCTGGCGTTATTGAATTTAATATTGATAATTAAATTACTTTGATGCCCTATTGAGTGTTTTGGGTATTTTTATGAGATTTTGAGGTTGAGCTTGTTTTAATTGATGGCAGTTTTGTAATTTATAAGAAGTTAAAAGCTTTTTTGTTATGTTGTAAATGGGTTTTATGTGTGTTTCTAAAGTTCATTTCATATGGGGTATTTTTATAATTTGGGCCCCCATATTGGGTATAATAGTGAATCTCCCTAAATTTTATTATTCATTATCTAATCAACAAATTGGGACCGTTTATCAGTTTTGTTTCCCTCTATAATCATTTAGATGAAACGAGAGGCCAACAGTGACAGATCCATAATTTTATCCTGACTAAATTAGTGTGTGAAAATTGCCAAATGTTTGGTAAACGAAAAATACCATGAAAAATTATTTGTGAAATATTTATTTTCCTTGTAGCACTTCTTGCACAAATTCCTTTTCAAATTTTAATGTGGCCTTATATTGAAGTCTGAGAGTTAAATCTCATGCACTTGAAATTCTGACACCTAACGAATGCATTCCCACTTTGACTAGCAGATTCTTACTGCTATTTTAATCGCACCCCTACAGAATGCCATGAAATGCTTGCGCTGTTTAACACGTCCATTCAACAACGTACCATACAATGTCTGGATTGTGTCACTTCAAGTTGTTTGAAAGACCGGCCATGATACATAGGTTTCAGAGTCGCACATCATCAAAAATTGAAAGCTTATTCGTGCACATCTGTACTTAGAACGAAACACAACAAAAGAAATACCACGTCATTGGGTTGGATCTGCAGTAATTGGATATTCGAGAATCCATAAAGCTTCAAATGAATTATGTTGAGGTGATTCTGTGAACAATGCATTGACGTGATAACCACTTATACATTCCCCTCATTTCTTGCAGCATACTAAATCCGTAAGCGGCAAAACGGATTTAAAATTTCTTTCAGTCACTAGAACTATCAATTAATACTAGGCTGTATGGATAAGTCAAAACCTTTCAAGCTTCTTACATATCAAAAGCCTTTAAAGCTATGTCTTAAACAGAAAACCGCAAACGTAAACGTACATTCTTAAACAATATTAGGAAGCTTTCCTTTCTGTGCACTTCCAAAAATCCCTCCGCAACGATATAGATCATGTGTCGAACGCTCATCTCAGTACCCACAACTGCAAATGGATTCTCCAGCACAATCCTTCAGGAAATATTTGACCACATATTTGCCTCCTCTCCTGCAAAACAAACCAATCTTTCCACCCCACAAAACAATGACCACTTCCAGAGATTCTCACATAACGCAAAAGGAAGGGTTAACAAAATACAGAAACCTACTTGAAGCTCTAATTCTATAGCTGAAGATGCCTAAATGAAAGAGAGCAAAGGGTTCAAACCTCAGAGACTTATCTGCCTAAAAATTAACATAGTAATTTTCAGACCAAAAGCTACAATCTTGCAATTATATCTTACAAGAAAAATGGGTAGATGATAAGACTGGCCACAATATAAAATTAAACTAAACTAAAGTAAATAAACTTAGGTCTTGGAAACCTAAGCAGATCAAGCCCAACTTGATCAGTTCCAATGATTTCCAAAAATTAATCTGGTTCTATAGAATGATTCAAAGAAGAAAGAAAAGGATTAATGTCTAATTACACACTTTAAGTTAGCTATGTATAATTACACACTTGATCAGTTTTTAAATTATTATAGCTTTTTTCTCTCTCAAACTCTAATTAAAATGTCAAGAAAGGAAAAACAAAATAGCATACAGTTTCACAAAAATTCATTTCATGTTCCCTGGCCAGAAAATAAAATAAATTTTTTTTTTGATGCACTAGTATCTCTGTCCTATATAATGCACTGAAGCAAGAAATCAAATGTGTACCTATCAAGGAAAGATTATCCTTTCAAAAAGTATAAAATGAGAGGGGCAACAGACAAATTAAGAGGCCAGCGATCTTAGTTTACTTCTTTGTTGATAACAACTGATATTTGTTTATTCTCACCAAAAGCACATCTAGCTTCGGAGTTTTGTATAGGAACAAATTTTGATTCATCTAACTTTCACTGTTGTGCTTCCAACCAATGCAATAAAGCAGATGATAAAAACTTTTAAGCTTCATTCATTATAGGTGACAACTGTAGATCCGAGTACGCACATAAAAAAGGTATCTAGCAAATGGTAAAATAGAATAGTTCAACAACCTTTCATTCCCTGACTTACCATAATTCACAGAGCCAGCATCATATTCCTAATCCTGAAGTTGCTAGGATTAGAGGAGGAGACAATGAAACTTTCCAGAAATTACATCCCCATGTTTGTGGATGTGTAGGAAGATAGGGTTGAGGATTATAACCCTCTTTTCGCAGTTCAAGAAGAAGACTCTTGAGCATTGAATATATCTGAGCAGACTGTGGGTGACTTCCATCTGCTGCAACAAACATATGAGTGTTGTTGTTAACCTCGATCCAACTGTACCCAGGAACCTTCTGAACTCCTCTTTCCTTCATCAAACTTCTAACCTTAAGCACACTCCCCATTTTCCAGCATCAGCATGTATATTTGAGAATAGTATGTAATACCCAGAATTTTGTGGTTCTAAGTCAAAAAGATGTCTTGATGCCTCTTCAGCAAGCTCAACATTGCCATGGACCCGACAAGCTCCAAGCAATGTTCCCCAGACACCAGAATCTGGGGAGAATGGCATACTCTTTATTGTTTCAAATGCTTCACTTAAACGTCCAGCACGCCCAAATAGATCTACCATGCAAGCACAATGCTCCAACCTAGCTGGGATCCCATATTCCTCAATCATGCAACGGAAGTAGAAAATTCCATCATCAACTTGGCCTGCATGGCCACAAGCAGATAATATACCAAGAAAGGTGACATGATCAAGCAGGATCCCATTACCCAACATTTCATGAAACAGGACAAGAGAGTCCTGAAGGCAACCGTGACTCCCATAAGCAGAAATAATGCTGTTCCAGGACACTTCATTCTTCTCTTCCATCATGTCAAACACACTGCGAGCAAGAACTAAGTTTCCACATTTGGCGTACACGTCTATCAGTGCACTCTCAGCAAACAGATCAGACCTAAATGCACTTCTAATCATGAAACCATGAATCTCTTTCCCATAATGAAGTGCCGGTAAGTTTGCACAAGCAGAAAGAGCAGCTGAAATGCTTACACAGTCATACTTGGCACCTGCCATCCCCATTTGACGAAATATATCAATGGCTTCTTCTGGCTTGCCATTCTGGGAATAGCTTGTTATCATTGAGTTCCAACAAATGGTGTCCCTTTCAAACATTCTTTCAAAAACTTGATGAGCAAGATCCAATCTTCCAGATTTTGCATACATGGCTGTAAGCGCACTTCCCAGATGGAGCCTTCCGTCAAGCCCATGCTTGAGGATGTTTCCATGCAATTCCTTTCCCAATTTCAGAGCAACCAAACCAGCACAAGCTGGTAAAACACTTGCCAAGGTTAGAGAATTCGGTCGCATTTTCTCTTTAAGTAACCATCTAAAAATTTCCAATGCATTATTATTCATCCCATTGAGAACGAGCCCTGAAATCATAGCAGTACACATGACAACATCAGTTCTGGTGCTTTGGTTGAAAATTTTGTGTGCCATATCCACATTCCTGCACTTGAAGTATACATCAATCAGTGCACTTTTCAAGAACACGTCCAAAGGCACTAATGTCTTACAATGTAACCGTGAATTTCCTTACCTTGCTTGAGGCTAGCCAGTTCAGCAACTGATGGTAGAAAACTTGCAAATGTGATTGAGTCCGGTTTGACACTAGAAGAAATCATCGCTTGAAACAAGCGTGAAGCCTCAACCATAAACCCATTTTGTATATACCCAGATATCATTCCGTTCCATGTCACTAAATCAGTTCATGGCATCATATCAAACAATTTGCGGGCCTCAGACAAGCACTGGCATTTTGAATACATTGCTAACAATGTATTAGCCACTGGAGAATCCAACTCCAACCCACAAGCAACAATTAGCCCATGAAGCTGAGTACCAAAACCAATCATAGCTTCTGAGGCACAAACAGACAAAATGCAAGCGAATGTCACTGCATTGGGCTTAATTTCACTATTTCTCATTTCCAAGAACATTCCAACAACATTCTTCGATTCTCCATTTTTAACATAACCATGAAGCATGACATTCCACAAAACACAATCTTTGTGAGGCATTTCAACAAACAAGCACCATGCATCATGGATACAACCAGTGTCCACATACAATTGAATCAAAGAACTACCCACAAATACATCCACTCCAAAACCCATAAACTGGATGGTATCATAGATTGCTTTACCCAATCTTACATTATTCACACCACCACAAGCTTTAATTACACTTGGAAAAGTGTACTTGTCAGGTGAAATTCCAGAACCCAACATCTTGAAGTAAAACAGCAAGGCAAACTCAAAGTAACCCATCATAGTAAACCCTCTAATCATCCAGTTCCAAGGCAAAGTATATTGCAAATCAAGCTGATAAAAGATGTTCTTAGCATCCACAATGCTCCCACAGAGAAAATACATACCTAAAATCTTTGTACCGACAAGGCTGTTTTTTAAAAGTCCACTGCAAATACCATGTGCATGAACTTGTCTACCTTGTTGGATAAGAGAATGATCACTACAAGCTTGCAAGATTGAAGCAAACTGGCTTGCCACTGCCCCTTCCAGATTAAGAAAGTATTTGCAGTCTGTATGTACGGACTTGGATCTTTGTGATGTAATGGGTATGAAATGTTTATAGATTGGACATATAACTTTCTTGTACATCTCTTTTGTGTTGTAAGAATTGTCTTTGTTTAGAAGGGCCTGGACATATCTTTTTCTCTTTTTGGTTTTCTGTCTATTGGTCCATATGGTTACTTTGAAAACTATGTGGTTGACAACAAATTCTGAAGAAAGATAGAGGATAGAGAGCCCACCTTTATCGGATTACTTTGATGTGTCCTCCTTAAAGTATCCTTAATGCAATAGAACAATGAATCCTAATTCTAATAAAACTAATGTTTACACCATAATCAACCGAGCGTGTCAGCATCAAGCAACTAGCACCAAGAGCATCAACACCATGACACGTGTCATACCACAGTGACTTGTGCAAAGTCACATCGAAATCTACACAAACCTCCCACTTTCACCTCCCTATAAATAGGGAATAGTATCCATGTGAAAAGAGGACTTCCCTCTCCACTTAGAAGAGGATCCGGGTCTCGAGCTAGACCCTAGGGCCGGACTCTCTCCTAGATCCCGACTGGGCATCTCACTTGTTATCTTTATATTGAGTCCAATCCCATGTACAAATGTAATCATACACTATTATAATGAGAACACAGTGGACGTAATTCATTAAGGGTGAACCACGTATATCTTGTCTTCTTTACATTTATCGCTTGTCCAAGTCTTTACATACATGCTTAAGGTCCTCACCTTCATCCATCATCCATCACATATCATCACTAAGTTGGACTCAATCTTGGCCCAACCATTTTGAGCATCAACAACTAAGAACCCCTTTAGCCTTGTAATCCAATTAAACACTAATACATAGGCTCTGGATGAGATTGTTTAGAGTACTTGATTAGTGGCGAAGCCATAATTTCATGTGTGTGGGGGCCTCTTTTAAATTATAAAGAATAAAAAATACAAACTCACAATACATACGAAAAATAGTATATATATATATATATATCATATGTCAAGAATTATATTGCTTATTGGTTATAATCATAATTGTCCTTGACAAAGGGATAGACAAATACATTATGAGCAAGAAAAATTGTAAGAGATAGACAAAGAGTAGCGATTTAGCAAATATCTTTAAAGCTTTCCCCCCATAATAGAAAGAAAAAATCAAAATTACACAAACTGAAAAAAAAATTTAGGTCCCTTCATGCGTTCATATCATACATGAAAAAATGTTTTCTATAAAAATATTGACTAAGTATGAAAAATGATTTTTTGGAATAATCATTTTTAGCCTAAATCGTATTTTGCACTAAAACCAATTTTTCGTATTTTGATTTGGTGGGAATTTGAATTCCTAGTATTTTGATTTGAATCCAAATAGGAGGTACTTCCTTATTTACATTGTAAACTTAAGTAAATGGACTAATATGAAATTGTATTTTCTTGATTCTCAATAGGAACCTATAAGACAGTAAGAAGTCTCTACCAAAATTTTATTCCAAGGTCATCATTAGTTGCACACATTTTCATGTCAAAATTGAAGACGAGTTAGTCTCATAATAAACTTTCATAATGAAACAAATTTCACACAGGCACAGTCTGTTTGCCGAGGAAATATAAAAATTATTATGTTACTAAAAGAATATAATGAATCTTTCCCATGAGAACATAAAGAAATTGAAAACACACACAAAATTATGGGAAAGAGAAGTGAGAAGGAAAGCGTTAAACTTACAAATAAAATTACAGCATTAAAGTTTCCATTTAGGAAAATTCAAAACATTGCCAAGTCACAGAACATTGCCAAAATAATAATATAAAGTAAAGAATATATATAAAAGTAGAAAAATGAGAGAATTAGTTTGTGTTGGTGATTGTGGTATGTGATATTTTGATGGTGTATTGTGGTTGTTCAAATGTGAAGGAGGAGTGACCTTTTATAGGCATCCAATAACATGTAACCTTCACCACATTAAACTAGAAAATTAAGTAGAAATAAAACATAAAAATTAGATATTTATAACCCCCACAATAAATAAAATAAAACAACCAAAATAATAAATAAATAAAACGGTTAAATTTTTAAAACCTTTTTAAAATTCCAACAATATTTTTATAAGTTATTAGTCTCCAATAAAGGGTTTATATGTGAAACTCCCTAACCAAAATATTATAATTTTTCATAATTAGGGTCAGAAAGTTTTGATGTCTACAAGGTTCTAGATGCTAACAGAAGAAGAAGATTGGAGAAATAGAAAACAGAGGAATTGAGAGAACAACAGAGAACTTGTATTTCATATTTCTTTTTCCTTGATGAGAAATACAGTACAGTGAGTCTTTTATTATAGTCCTGGCTAGTTTAAGCTTTGCTTAGCTACAAAACCTCCTAAGAATAACCCACGTGATTATTACAACAACTAACATAACAAATACACGTGATTAATATGATAATATCACAGCCTTGACACGTCATTAACTAACCACACGTCAGCTTAATCTCTCTCTTTTATATATATATATATATATATATATATATATATATATATATATACAGAGAGCTTATTGAGGATCCTCAAATAAGCTTATTTGAGGGACACCCCTTATAGGCCCCACTCCGGATTGTATTTCACTAATCCAAACCGTCTATTTTGTAGATACTCATTCAAAGATCATCTCTACAAAAAATCACTTGAATCCAATATCATTTGACCACTCAATTGAGTTATTGAAATTTTAGTACTTTCTTGAAACACCGTGTTCATTGATTTTGTAAGACACAATTGGATGTCGAAACGGTTTCCGATTTGTCTAATTTTTTGTAAGGATGATCTATGAATGAAGACCTAAAAAATAGATGGTTTGGATCATTGGGAAAAAAATTGTAGGGTACCCTAAAGGCGTCCCTCAAATAAAATTATTTAAGGATCCCTCAATAGAAGGGGACCGATATATATATATATATATATATATATATCCCCTTCTATGGAGGAAATAAGAATAGATTTCAGATTAATAAACAACAGCTCCACAGAATCTTTATTTATTACATAGCATCACTAGTAAAAAATCACCCTTGCGCGACCACATTTTGCGCGACGAAATTATTAAATCACTCAAAGTCACTTTGAGCGATGAAACACAAAATTTCGTCGCTACAAACCTTGCGCGATAAAATTTTGGGCGACGAATTATTTTTCGTCTCGCAAAATCACTTTACATGACAAACTTTTGCACGACGACAATACATCATCGCGCAAAGTCTTGAGCGACCAAATTTTGCGCAACGAAAAACTATTCGTCGCGCAAAATCACTTTGCTCGATGAAAAACAATTGCGCGACAAAAACAATTTGTCGCTCAAAGAGACTTTGCGTGACAAAACAATAAACTTCGTCGCGCAAAGTCCAATAAATAAAATAAAATAATTCTTTTTTAAAATTTTTTTGTTAGAAAATATTTTTTTAAAATTGACAATCGAATTATTTCATTGTATTCATATAGGGTCAAAGAGTGTAGCTGTAAAAAATCATCAAAATCGGAGTTAAAATAACCGTTAAATCGTGATTTTTCATTTATAACCGTCGAAAAGTTTTGTCCCATTACATTACTTGATCTCTGAAGTTTATTTTTTTGGATTTTTGGCGTATATGATCTTGAAGTATAAACAAACAAGTTTGACGGTTGGATCGTTAAAACTTATTTCGTAGAATGTGTATGCCATCAAAACAATATATTCACTAACAATTAAGAGTTTATTTATACTTATGTTAAATATAACATAAGATTTTGTGGTATCCACTAGTGTAAATATTTTAAATTGACGATCGAATTAGTTCATTGTATTCATATAAGGTCAAAGAGTGTAGCTGTAAAAAATCATCAAAATCGGAGTTAAAATAACTGCTAAATTGTGATTTTTCATTTATAACCGTCGAAAAGTTTTGTCTCGTTAATTGATCTCTGAATGTTTATTTTTTCCGATTTTTGGCGTATATGATCTCAAAGTATAAACAAACAAATTTGATGGTTGGATCGTTGAAACTAGTTTCGTAGAATGCGTATGCCATCAAAACAATATATTCACTAACAATTAAGAGTTTATTTATACTTTTGTTAAATATAACATGAGATTTTGTGGTATCCACTAGTGTAAATTTTTTAACTTGATGATCGAATTAGTTCATTGTATTCATATAGAGTCAAGGAGTGTACCTGTAAAAAATCATCAAAATCGGAGTTAAAATAGCCGTTAAATCGTGATTTTTCATTTATAACCATCGTAAAGTTTTGTCCTGTTACTTGATCTCTGAATGTTTATTTTTTCCGATTTTTGGCGCATATGATCTCAAAGTATAAACAAACAAGTTTGACGGTTGGATCGTTGAAACTAGTTTCGTAGAATGCGTATGCCATCAAAACAATATATTCACTAACAATTAAGAGTTAATTTATACTTTTGTGGTATCCACTAGTGTAAATATTTTAAATTAACCATCGAATTATTTCATTGTATTCATATAGGGTCATGGAGTGTAGCTGTAAAAAATCATCAAAATCGGAGTTAAAATAACCGTCAAATCGTGATTTTTCATTTATAACCGTTGAAATTTTTTGTCCCATTACTAGGTCTCTGAATGTTTGTTTTTTGCGATTTTTGGGGTATACGATCTTGAAGTATATACAAACAAGTTTGACGGTTGGATCGTTGAATGGTGTGTGCATATATATATTTATTTACGTTCGGTAGAAGGATGAAGAGCACTCAGGCCGAGACGTATTTTCCCAAGAAAGTTTTGAATGCGAGTTGGCGAGCGGAAGAAATGCGGAACAGCAATAAGCGAGACAATCCCAGGACAGAAGGAACAACCAACAAGTTGGCTACAGATCCGCTTTGCTTCTCCAAACCAACCAAAGAAATGGCAAACCACCTCGGACCCTTGTTTATAACAGAAACTTTGGGGTGTTCCTATTCCCAAAACTATGGTAGATGGAGGTGCAGCCATCAACCTTCTTACAGAATCTTTGAGCAAAATGGGCAGAAAGAAAAGATTTAATTCCAACCACTTTGACCATCACCAATTTCGCAGGAGGCATCACCAAAACCCTTGGGATCCTAGATGTGGATGTCTTAGTAGGAAGCAAGAAGCTGAAGGTTGCATTCTTTGTGGTAGATACTACCTCTACCACTTACAATGCATTGCTTGGCAGAGACTGGATTCACCAGAGTCTATGTGTTCCTTCCACTCTTCATCAACAGTTAGCTTTATGGAATGAAGAAGGCTACATGGAGATAATAGAGGCCGATCCACGGCCATTTCTACCTTCTGCCATGTGTTGTGAGGCAAGGTATTATCATGATGACCTTGGTCCTTTCACCTTCTTTGGAGTCAACCAGAACGGCCGCCCCCATGGTGTCACGGCCCAGAGGCTCATTGAAGAAGGTCTAACCAATTCCTTGGAGGATTGGAACAGACCTTTTGTTCTAAATTTCCATAGCACTAATGTCTAGTCCCAATCAACAAGAAAAGGATCGAGCTGCAGAATCCAAAAAGATTGTTGATATACTGGGAGGAAAGAAAGTTTTTTGCGCAGAATCCAGCCATCAATATGGCAGAATTCACTCATGAAAGCACGGAAAGCCGGGAGGAAGAGGAACTACAGGAGGAAGTGCTAGATTTTGCACCACCGCCTTTGGATGACTCTGCTGAGGTAGAAGATCCTTTCGGAAATAAACTTAGGAACAAGGAGGATCCAAGGCCTACCTTTATCAGCGCACTATTGAAAGAGCCACTTAAGAATGAACTCGTTGCACTTCTACAAGAGTTCAAAGATTGTTTTGCTTGGCATTATCATGAGATGCCAGGATTAGACAGGGAATTGGTAGAACACAACAATCACAACAACTCCATGGACACAGAACTAAAAGTCAAAGAAGAAATAGAAAGGTTGTTCAAGGCAGGATTCATCAGGCCTGCCATCTATCTTGATTGGCTAGCTAATATTGTACGATTCCCAAGGTTGTCAACGGTCGATCCGGCCCAAAGCGTCAGTCCAGCCGGGTATCTCGGTCGATCCAGGCCCACCACTGGTATCTCGATCCATCCAGACCAACGTGGGAAGAGAAGACATCGACGTGGAAGACAAGCGTCACCTGATGCTAATAAAAGCTAGTAATGAAAACGCCGCACGGGCACTAGCTTAGTGGGAAGAGTGGCGACGTGAGGTAATGGGAATTTACCACGCGCCAATTTAATGGCCATAATATTTAAGTCCGAAACTGTTCCAAAACGATTCAGACTTACGGGCATTGTTTGGGCCAAAAATTGACACACCAAATAAAAGATGAAGCCAAAAAACCGAAGAGAGCCCAAGGCTCATCGAAACAATCCCACGTGACATCTACGGGATGAAGAAAAGTCGACAATGGCGTATCATAGAAGAAGTGATTGAAGGTTCATGACATCAAGTTGATTCTGAAAAAACTGAAGATCAAATCCCTCTTACATACATATATATATATATATATATATATATTCAGATATTTTTCTTCTGTATTTTCAGAGAAGGTAATTCTCCCAAGGAGATAAGCAAGTTACAATCTCAGAGAGGGATAAGCAGGAAAGCAGGGAGCTGTCCAGAAAAGGAATCAAACTAACCATCACGGGTAAAATATCACAAGGGGCAGTTGAAATTGGGAAAGAGATTAGGTTCCTTTTCAAGAAAATCAGGGAAGTGATTGCCTATTTGAGAGCCTATCTGCCAAAACTGAAGAAATCCTATTTTCTTTCCTTCCATTAAAGAAGAGGAAAAGGGGGGAAATATCTTTGCCGCCCAATAAATAAACACAATCACCCTACTCCAGAGAAGAAACAGTTTACTATAAATACAAGAAGGAGTGAACAGGTAAGGGACAACACAACAAAAATCAAAACACAAACAAAACAACAATCAATCCAACACTCAAGTCATCAATCAAACAAACAACTCAAAATCAACCAGAAGCTCACTTGAATTCCAAGTGAAAACCAGCTTTAGATTAGAATTCCCAAGGTTCAGACTTAGAAAATAAGTCATTCAAAACGAGATTTCTCTCGTTACAAATTTGGTTTAGCAAAAAACCAAGACAGGTAGAGCTTGAGCTTTTCTCAAACATGAAAACCTCAACAAATTTTAAAGATGCGATCTTTAGCCCATTGAAGTCCTCGAGACAGCCATACGCGCCTACAAGATCAAGAAGCCGCAGATTACGCCACTCGTGCTTCACAAAAGCTTAAGGTACATTGAAGCTCTGCTGAATCAACCTTTGGTATCGATTTATAGTTGAAGCTTAGCAAATCAAGGTTGTCAATGGTCCACCAGCCCAGCGTCAAATTAATCCAGCCCGGACATTTCGTCCCTGTAACAAAACCTTCCATCTCGACGAAATGAAGTTCCAATCAGTATCTTCATCTCTCTAGCATGAGTATTTATTGTTATAGTTTTGTAAAGCGATTCTACGCTTAAACAGTTTAAATTCCATCAACCATTACAGCCAGAACAACCTCTTTATACTGAGATAAATTGTTAAAGTCCTCACCAGTCTGAGGCAAGAAAAGAACTTACTTGGGAGATATTCCTCACCCAAATTCACAATTGTTTGTTTGCAGAAATCAGTAACTTGCAAGTTATCCATTCCAAACTAAGTCTGCTAGAATTTTATTACTAGCGTTAGGGCACGCCACACCAAAGAAAGCGACTTGTTGACGGTCTATGGTTCTCAAGCGGGGGAACTTTGCCCTTCCATCACAGGAGTAAACGCAAAACGGGCAAACAATATGACATGCCCGTATGCAAGGAAGATATAACTTCGGTTGGCACGCTAGAAAAATTTGTTACCTTGGTCATCAGAGATGGTTACCATGGGACCACGAGTGGCGGAAAATGATAAAGATTTTGACGGAACACAGGCGCGCCTCGGACCTAGAGAATGGTCCAGTGATGAGATCTTGGAACAACAGCTTGGATTTTGCTCCGCTCGGGAAAATAGTTAGTCGGACGGACCTTCTACACATTTGAACTGGACGCACAAGTCTATGTTCTTTGAGCTCCCATATTGGTCGAAACTAAAATTGAGGCACAATCTCGACGTTATGCATGTTGAGAAAAATGTATTTGACACATTGATGGGTACGATTCTAGATATCGAGGGCAAGACAAAGGACACCATCAAAGCTCGTCTTGATTTGGAAAGAATGGGCATACGAAGGGGATTGTGGATGAATAGGGACAGTGATAAAGCTAGAAGGGATCTTGAATTTTTTTCCATGAAACCGAATGACAAAAAGATTTTCTAAAGTTTGTATCATCTATAAAGTTTCCTGATGGGTATGCTTCTAATATCGCACGTTACATAAATGTTGACGGGGGTAAATTTGCTGGATTAAAGAGCCATGACTGCCATGTATTTATGCAACGCCTACTTCCTGTGGGTATTCGACATCTATTGCCGGAAGATGTAGTCAAACCAATCATGTTGTTGTCCAAATTTTTTTCCCAACTGACAGCAAAAACGTTGCGAAAGATAGACATTCATCAGTTGCGCCATGACATTGTCCAAGTCCTATGCAAGTTTGAAATGATATTCCCTCCAGCGTTCTTCACAAGTATGATCCACGTGATAGTTCACTTGCTAGAAAAGGCATTGCTTGCTGGTCCTGTCAACTGTCATTGGATGTATCCAATAGAAAGGTATATAATCCTCATCATTTGTTTATGCATCCTTATCCCACGCTTGCTAATTTGTATCGTATTGTTTTTTTTTTAGCAGGCTTCTCGGAGAGCTGAAAAATCAACTGTAATAGGGTGAAGCCCGAAGGCTCAACTATAGAGGCTTGGTTCAATATGAGTTCGTGACTTTCTGTGGAATGTATTTAAAAGATGTGGAGACGGCTTTCAATCTACCTCAGCGCAATAATGATGGAGGTGTGAGAAATGAGAAACTTTCTGTTTTTGCCCAAAGCGCACGACCCTTTGGAGATCCTGCACGAGGATAGTCGTTTTCCAGAAATGACATGGAGGTAGCGCAATGGTTCGTACTGAACAATTGTGATGAGATAATGGCATACTTAGATGAGCATGAAGAGATGATAAAGCGAGAACATCCATCACATTTGTATGGCAATAAACACAGTGAATTGTTTCCAAAATGGTTTTTGGAATATGTAAGTTATAAGTGTATTGCATTTGACATATATATTGTAGTATTTAATTTTCTCAAACTAACATGTGAATGTTTTTGTATAATATTAGGTGAATAAATTGAAATCATCGAATTCCCCCACTTACAGTGAAGAGTTATATAACTTGGCATTCGAGCTGATTCACGCTGAATTGTTCTCGGGTGCCATGTTAACGGCCAAGTTTTTGGGGACTGCACGAGATGATAAGTTGTGTACGCAAAACAGCAGTGTCCATGTCCCAGGTGGAGGCGAAAGTACGGACATTGATTTCTATAGCAAACTCACAACTGTCGTGCAATTGCTTTATAAAGACCGATACCAAGTGATCATGTTTAAGTGTCGATGGTTTGATACAAACCCAAATAGGCAAGGAAGTGTTAAAATCGACCATGGCTTACTATCTGTGAACATTAACAGAACTTGGTATGATGACGACCCTTACATTTTGGCAAATATGGCAACACAGATTGTGTATCTAGATGACCTTAAAGCCGGGAGTGGTTGGAAGGTTGTTCAGAAGATGGATCAACGGAACGTGTATGCTATACCAGAACTAGACCCAACTGACAACAACGTTGACAACATCGCTGACCAACGTTTGGAATCTTCCATGGAAAATGATGCAGAAACACTTCGAGATACAAATGTTATATAAGAACCGTTTCAGCTGCAAGGAGTGTCTTCAATCGAAATACCGATTCACTCAATTACAATTGACCTTGGTGATCTACTGCGATACGATGTTCCAGTGGGCCCGAACTACGAAAGTGATGAGGAGGAGGATTGGGAGACCAAAAGTGATGATAGTGACGATAACGAAAGTTATTATAGTTCAGATGATTAAAAAAAATTATAATTTATTTGCAACTTGCATTTATCAACTCAATTTTTTGTTTCTTCTTTTGTTTATTTGGATATTTTGATGTGAATATTAGAAGAAGAAAAAATTGAATTGATAAATGCTTAATTAACAAATTTGCCTTTTTTATTCTTATGTGATTAATGCTATGTCTCAATTAACTGTTTCACTTATGGAATTAATGGGTTTCGCTTCGACAGACCTGCCGAATTTCCGAACCCGAGACAATCTCGTGGAGACCCCGCATCACACCCACGCCGGGTTTACTCCTTAAATCTATGTCTCGCCACTATAGAAGATTAAGGGCACGAGACTCTTTAAATTTCGCGTAGTCTCCGTAAATTGAACATTTCCCCAAAATTCCCATCCGCATAAAACGCATTTTATAACCCAACCGGCAGCACGCACAATATAATCTCATGCAATTTACATAAAGGGCCTCCGACCTTCAAATAATTCTAGCAGAACTGCCCACAATGTTTGTAAAATAACTTAATGCATCAAACATGCATATAATAAATTCAAAATCTATTTATACACACTTTCACTCACTCAGTCTACAGGACCAATCTCAATTCAACCAAGTTTCAGGACCAACAACAAGGTCCGAACCAATCTCAATAAGACCACCTAAGTGGGGTCTAATCTGTGGCTGCACCTAGTAACTTCAGGCTGCCTACGTACCCTACTAAGGGATCAAGCCACACGTAGCTCTTTCCTATCTATCCTGGCTACTATTATCAAATAAACCATTACCGCCATACAATTTCATATTCTAGGATTTATCCATCACAACTCACCAAACACAATCACAATATCACCCTCATACGACGGACGACCCGCCCAGAGGCCCGCCAACACGGCTAATCCAAAGACGCTGCGGCGACCACACCGGCCCGCCATTCTCACCACTCACACAATCATATCTCCTCATACGCCGGGACGCACCCGCCACGTATGGGGTCCGCCAACATGCCGCTAATCCAAAGACGCTGCGGCGACCTCACATTGGGCCTGCTACATTCTCACCACCACACAATCATATCTCCTCATACGCCGGACGCACCCGCCACGTATGGGGCCTCAACACGCCGCTAATCCAAAGACGCGGCGACCTACACTAGGCCCGGCTACATTCTCACCACTCACACAATCATATTCCTCATACGCCGAGACGCACCCGCCACGTGTGGTCCGCCAACACACCGCTAATCCAAAGACGATGCGACTCACACTAGGCCTCGCTACATTCTCACCACCCTCACACAATCATATCTCCTCATACGCCGGGACGCACAGGCCACGTGATGGGTTCTCACAACACGCCGCTAATCCAAAGACGCTGCGACCTCACACCGGCCTGCCATATTCTCACCAGCCCTCACACAATCATATCTCCTCATAAGTCGACGCACCCGGCACGTGGGGTCCGCCAACACGCCGCTAATCCAAAGACGCTGCGCGACTCACACCGGGCCTCGCTACATTCTCACCAGCCTCACACAATCATATCTCCTCATACGCCGACGCACCCAGCCACGATGGGGCCCGCCAACACGCTCGCTAATTCAAAGACGCTGCGACCACACCGGGCTGGCTACATTCTCACCACCCCACACAATAATATCTCCTCATACGCCGGGACGCACCCGCCACGTATGGGATCTCAACACGCCGGCTAATCCAAAGACGCCGCGACTCACACCGGGCTCGCATACATTCTCACCAAATTTCACACAATCATATTATGGGGTACGTGGGGTAGTGCGTATAGCACTCGTAAGCTAACATTCGATCGCTTTATTTACCTTTATACATCCACACAATTAAATATATAAAATATAATTTCTACTCTTATACAAACCTCAACCCTGGTATAGCCTCTGATAATTTCGCCATTTAAAACATATAATAATATTCTAAATTTGCATATAAACCATTTAACTCAACAACACTCAAGACCTGCCACTAAGGTCATTTTAACCCTCCTGGGATGGTAGAACTACAACGAAAGTCTAAAGGTCAACCCGGGGTCAAACGACCCAAACTTGGTCCAACAGGCCCGCGGGGCCCACGACCTCCAAATTATGATCCGAAAGTTCTTATAGGTTCGACAAGGTCTAGGACACACGTCCCGCAAGTTTGGTCCAGATCGGACGGTCGGATCGCTCACGATCGCACGATCGGACGGTTACTAAAACCCTAACCCTAGGTTGGCATTTCCGAGTATCCGACTCCATTTTTCGATCCGTCGAATCCTACACGATCCTGGTAATACCCGATCAACATATTACAACTTCAGGACCATCCAACGGTCCAAACCTAGCGAACCCGGAAAATACGCGATATGCGATATCTGGCGCTCGAACTCTAACGGTATCCAATGAGATCCGAGCACACCTACGGCCGTGACATTGAGAGGATCACGCGTGGGACAAAAATGCCTCAGCCACGGTGCCCACGCACGCCACACGCGCCGCGCAAATACAGGTGTCTAAAGCGATATCGCATCGCCGGAAAACTTTCAAATCGTGAGCCAAGACTCCTACCCTAGGTAATACACCTAATTTGGAGCCACTTTTTTCTTGGGCATACCCCAAAAACTGACCGAAGTGGCCGGAATCTCGATCGCAAAACCGGCTGAAACCTAAATCGAAAATCGGATGATCTACACTCAAAATTGATGCAATCCTACCCAACGATCAGCTAGATCATGAAAAATAGGTAGGAATCCATACCTCATCACCAGAAATGGTGGCCGGATGAAGGAGATCGAGCCGAGAAGTTTCGGCGAAACCGCCAAATCGATTTTCCGCGATCGAGCGGCGGCCGATGTCGGGAAGGACCGGGTCTTGACGGCGGGTCTGAGCCGGTCCTTTACTGGTCCGGCCCATCGCCATGGACGGTGGCCGGAGTTTAAGAGAGAGAGAGAGAAGCTGCCGCTGGGGAGAGAGAGAGAGCGCTGGGAGAGAGAGAGTGACAGGGCAATTCCATCTTAACCAAAACCCACTTCAAAATATTTACAATTATGCCTCTAAGCTTCATTTGACCATATTTCTCTCGTTACAACTCCGATTCGAGCCCACTACGTGTCTACGGACTCATCTCACCGTTTCTACGCATTGGTACAACCGGAATTCCAAAATTCTTCCGGGTAAGAAAATGACTAAAATACCCCTATCCCACGGGTAATTTCTCAATTCCACTTAAATAAATTAAAACATGGGATAAATTTTGGGTCGGGGTGTTACACGTTCAGTCATTCAAAATTTCACGAGAGAGCTCTTACATGTTAGATTATTATTTTTTAGTTTGGTTGGTAATAATATTAGTAAAATGATGTCCTAATCTATGATAAGGAAATTCGACAGACAAATTGCACTCATATCTACCGTGAGATGATGTTAATCACAATTCACAATAACAATATACTGAGCGAAATGTTTTCCAAGCTTATAGAATAGTTCAAAAATTGCTTTCTTTGAAAAAGGAAAAATACAAAACAATATTGGGAAAGGAGGTTATCGAAACTTCACTATATATGTTATCATTCATTTACATGTAATTTTAACTCTATGACAAAGTATAGAGTGAGCACTTAATCTAAGTCTTATAACAGTCACCAACAAACATAATGATGATGCTTATGGACTATCGAGTGTTGCTTGCACTAGAAGAGTTATAAAAGTTGTTCTTCTAATTATGATGCCAATTTGCTTCCAATATATATATATATATATATATATATATATATTCATAGCAATGAAAATCTGCTCTAGGAATGTAACTTATAATCATATAATTTTTTTAATTAGACATAATTACAATTGTCATCCATAAAACCCCAACATATACTTCAAGAAACACTTATGTTTAGAGCAGAATCATTCATTACAAGTTAGTTGGGAATACTCCAACAATGTTATATTCTAATCCAAATTCATTGGTAATATTATAGACAAAGCACATGCATTCAAAACTTAGCAAATTAGATTAGTGTATATTTTTCTTTATTTTCATATAGATGCTAGCCTATTCTTTTTATTATTATAATATTTTTTTTGTCTGAACATGCTAGACTATTCGAAGGCATCTTAATTTTTTTTTTTAAAGGTTTAGGATGGGTTTGTGGGACGAAATAGGGGCTTCTACGTCGCGCAAGTTGCGAACATATGTACTTTAGCGACGCATAATCTGCCGCACTGCTGTTGGTTAAGGGTGGAAATTTGCGCGCTTTAGGTTTAGGTTAAGGGTTTAGGGTTGAGGTTTTGCGCAACAGTGCTCTTCGCCGCTCAAGGTACCCAAAATTTAATTAGGCCTTAATATTTACTTTTTATGTTTTGCGCAATGCTAATATTCTTCGCGCGCAAGATCCGAATATTGTTCTTCGCGCGACGCAGATTGTTTTCTTCGCCGCCAAGGTTCTGAAAATTTTGCCTGTCTAATTCTTTAGGGTTTAGGTTTTGCGCGACGGAAATGTTCTTGGTCGCACTACTACAAAATTGAAATAGACGACGGAAAACACGCGCTCTTTTCTTTTTTCAAACCGCATTAAATCGATACAGTCATCTTTTTGAATGTCAAACTACGACGGAATTAACCGTCGCCTTTACATTAATAGACGACGGTTATTTAAGAAAAACCGCCGCCTATTTTCAGAAAAACCGCCGCTCATTACATTAATAGACGACGTTATTTTCAGAAAAACCGCCGTCTATTACATGTAATAGATGATTTGTTTTAAAGAACCGCCGTCTATTAATGTAATAGACTACGGTTTTTCTGAAATAGACTACGGTTTTACATTTTAGTTTTTTTTTTTCTTGTTTCCTATGGTATCAGAAATATATACTCAAATATATTATTACCCACAGAATACATATATATACTAAAAAATTGTTTCTTTCATAAATAGAATATCAAGAGTACAATAGAACAAAATAAAATCTAAAAAATGAAAGCTACAAGCTGCAAGCCTAATTACAATAATACACCAAAATTCCTATACCTAATTATCCTTCTAGTCCAGTTCTCCATATGTATATAGAGCTATACATTCATCATCACCACTTGTCATCATTCCAAGCTGCTTTGCCTACACAAAAATTATTTGCTCCTAAACATCAAATTGACATACATATCAGATTCTCAACAACAAAAGGATAACAGAGAAGCAGTAAAAAGATGCATGTATTCTAGTTACAAAGCAACAAAGGTAAGCATAAACTATTGCAAATTGCTATTTGAAGTGCAGTTACCTGTTCAAACAGAAAGCTATCTATACAATCTAAAGTGGAATTACCTGTTCAAACGGATGTTAGTAAAAAGCTTTCTTGCAGCAGCCCTAGTGAACATCTTAAAACCACAGCGATGCTGAAGAATACCACGTCAGGATAACAATTAAGTGCCTTCACTTAAGATTTGGTACACTATGCAGAAAATTGCAAAACATACATTGATAGAATTGGATCATGAACAAATTATCCCAAGACATTCATTTTATATTTATACAAGGCAAATCACCCATTAAACTTATCACAACACGTCAAAGAGAGAGGAACTCTAGTTTTAGGTCAAATACAGATGCACAAATTAAGAAAAAATAAAAAAAAAAGATTCTTAGCTTGCAATAAATGAATAGACACATAAAATTGAATTGAAAAAGGAAAAAAATCACAAGTTGAACATTATGGGGGGTGTAGTGACTAGTGAGTGACCTTGGTAACCATCAATTGCCACAAGTGTGCTGACCGTGAGCCTAGCCATGGCCGATTGTCAACCAAGATATAGAATTTCTTGCTTTCAGGGGCCAGGAAAAGGCTAAGATCCGAAAGGTAAGACTGCAAGTCTCTGCAATCAAATAGCACAAAACACATCACTTCATAATTTACACAAAAAAAGAAAATAAGCAAAAACAGCAGCACATAATATGTTTTCCAGAGGTGAAAAAGCACAAGGTTTTCCCTGCATTTAGCAATATACTAAATCACTATCACAACAAAATACGCATACGTACACAAGAGCTGAAAATTAGAAACCAGCATCAACTTCACTTGTAAATTGACCTGGTTGTGAGTGTTAAGCAAATTAAAATTTATGCCATAAAAACTCAGAATCAAGGCTGCTAAACCACTTCTGGCACAGACTGAAACATGCTTGTTGCCTCAAAACGAGAATAAATTAAGAAAATTAATAACAAATATAATTAGAATTTAAGAAGTACAAATAAGAAATTTAAGATTGTTACCCAATTTGCAAACTGGTGAGGGGGAAATGCAGCGACCAGCGTCACCTTTCCCCATCACAATCAAGCCTTGCGCCCAATTTGTCACCAATCACTGCTTCACAGAATTCACAAATGCAATTAATACAATACACAATCCAACATATAAATACATACTATATGTATATCATGAATGCATATGTTGTATGTATGTATGTATGCATCTCTCATCTCTATTTGAGAAATTAAAGCCTGAGACTGAGAAAGGGGACTGACCAGAGTTCTTATGAAATAAATGCACTCCAGAATAAAAATCTATATGAATAGACAACCAGCATAATCCAAACAGAGCAACAACTCATAATCAAATTGAAACAATATAATAGGTAAATCATAAAGAACATAAAAATTTCAGACCAACTATTGCAAAGGCCTTCACGACTTGGGAGGTTTTGTTGCAGAAGGAGCAAGCTTAGGGTTTCGGTGGGTTTGATCTGAAAGAGCTGGAGATCGATGAGAGAGTATAAGTAAAAGGATACTAGGGATTTGAAATAGCAAAAGCCCCAAATCTCTTACCGAAACTCTCACTGACCACGATGGCGCGACGAGATGGCGAGCTCAGAAACCTTGAGTAAAGTCGTAGTGGAGCAGACGACGTTATCGATCACGACCTGCAAAGCAAAAGAAGCGAATGGTCAAGAGAGAGATGCATAGCAAAAAGAGAAAGATAGACGAAGAGAAGATATGTGACGATGAGGGAGCAAGAGAGATGGGGATAATTCATAGGGACTGTTTAAGAACAGAGTTGAGAGAGCGCTGCGAGAATTAGACGAGGGAATGTTTTCGAGTGGGGGGAAATCTGAAAATTAGGTCGGGAGCGAACTCACTTAAGGAGCCTAGCGTGTTTTAAAAGATGACCTTTGTAATTTATAAACGTCGTCTTTTAAAACACAACTCTATTTTAGTGGTGTATAAACTGGTATATCACGACGGTTTTTGTGAAATCGTCATCTTTTAAAATATAATGACGGTTTTAAACTATACCGTCGCCTATTTTGTGTCGTGGTTTTACAATTTTAGTAGTGTCGCAAGCAATATGCGCGACGCAGGTAGTCTTCTCGTCGCTCAAGGTCCCAAAAGAGTAAATATCTAGGTTTTTTTTGTGCGACGTAACTCTCTTGGTTGCGCAAGCTACGAAATATTTCCTTGCACGACGCAGATGTTCTTCTTCGTCGCTAAAGGTGCCGAAAATTTTAGGCGAACTAAATGTGAAAAAGCCGCCGTTTTTTTTCAGACTCTCCTTCTTCCCCCGCGAACAAGCCTCTCCTTCTTCCTCCAGCCGTGCCCTCCCAAACCTCCATACCACCACCACTGGCCACGTCCAGCCCCAAGACCAGACCTAACACGTCCGCCCGGACCCCACCGTCACATCCCAGGCCTTCGCCGCCCCCGTTGATGACCCCTAACCAAAGCACAAACCCTCTCTCCCGTTCCCCCTCTTTTACTCGAAATTCTCCCCCTCTCTCTCCAACCCAAATTCTCTCCCTCTCTCTCTAACCGAAAAGCCCCATCATTGTAAACAAGTCACCACCAGCGCCTCCCTCTCGCATCCGCTGCTGTCTGTATCAAGGTGAAATTTTTTTCCTTTTTGTTATTATGTTTTAATGTGTTTATGAATTTTTTTTCTCTTTGAATATATATATTTATTTGTGGTATTGGGTTGTTATTTTGGATTTCAGATTTGATTGGAGGTGTTGATCAAGCATTGTGGTCTTCGATTTGTGATTTTGTAAGTATATTGTTGTTTGATTCGTTCGTTTGCAGCCCTATTTACATTTCATTGTTTATTTTATTTTTAAAAATTAATCATGAGGGTTTAGCCGTAAATAACAGAAAACTGATATATGCAGTGGGGATGAGTTTCAATGATATAGCTGCAAAAATGTGTTTGAACTTGTTTGTTGTCATGTCTTTCTGATTTTGTAAGTGTATTGCCGTTTTTTGTTTTGGTTGGTTGGTTGGATTGAGTTGCATTTATTTGGGGGGTTTAAAATATGACCTACTGTTAGTTTTTAAGAACTGGAGTTGTGGTTTTATAAATTTGGTACTACATTTGATTTTTCTATCATATGTGCTTATGATTTTTCTTGTTTGCTGTATGAGTTTATCTTGTATCAAACACACTGGAAAAAATAAAAAATCAATATGGTATACATTAATATGTGCCTAGTCTGATGATTGGTTAGGATTTTGTGTTTTCTTGAATGGGTTCCTATTTTTTTGATTACTTTGACCATGACCATGACCTTTTGTATTAAAAAAAAATTGAAATAAATGTGTAAATGGTTTTTTACCACATTAAAGTAACTATGTTTAACCTATGGATGCTTGTTCAATTGTGCAGATGTCAAACCTTATTAGAAGTCGTAAGGCGGTGACGACTGCATAGATGTCGCCTCCCAACTCGCCTTCACTGCCACGCTTCTAGCAATGATGGACTACATGCTAGTTGGTCCCGGGCCTCGCACCGGCGCCATTAGCATCATCCGTGGCGCAACTTGTTAGCGCCATGCATTGTCATCGCTTCTAGCACCCGCACCAACACAACCTCGATAAAGGTGCGCCAGTGGTCACAACCTGTAAAGATTCCTTGAACTGCAATTGTTTTGGACAAATATTTTATAGTAGAATTTTTTATTTAACTTTAATTTTATATTTCTTTGCAACCAAGAAGAACACTCGGGGGCCTTGTCGCGCAGTTGAAGAAGACAAGCGCATCGGGTCAGAGCAACGGCGGAATTGTATAGCTCATTGGCCCACGACATTGGTCACGCTTGTTCGCCCATTGCCCGATGAAATGGAAGTCTTGGAAGGTCATGCCTGATTTAAACAAGGATGGAGGTGTGCGGACAGTTGTCGGTATGTATCCTACTTTTTAATTGTTTTTTCTTCAAGTTTTATATATTTCTATTACTTAATGTATGTAATTAATTTATTGCATAACAACTACAATTTAGAAGACCTCGACGACGGGTCGTTGACGCACGTCAACCGACTCTTCACTGAGAGGTACAAGCAGTGGAAGAGCGACTTGCACCACCATTTTCAGACATTTGATGATCCGCAAGTCGCTCTGCATGAGGGTTGCCCGCAGGAGCTTGAGGGACGGGAGGATAGTTGGGCATGGCTTTTGCGGTCATTTTCAGGAGGCTGATTATTTGGTATTTTTTTATATTAAGTTCACAATTATTATACGTTTCTTATTAATGTTTATTTAATTTTTTATATTTCCATTCATTTTCAACTAATACGTTCATTTTTTGTATAACATAAGAAGGTGTTTGTGCCTAATAAATAATACCATGAATCGATTGACGGACTTCTCTTCGGCTCGCGCCTACCGCTTCGCCAAGCATTTCGCCTCCTAAGAGCAAAATAAAAGCTGCAAAGGCGAATCCTCACCGCGACCGCAGCTTTGAAGGCCGAGGTCAAGGTCGTAAAAGATACGGCCTGAAAAGTCGTGTTGAATCGCCACGCGACCTCGTGGCCCCACGCCCATTTAATGAAGTAATGTCTCGACTTCACAAAGAAACCCACTAGTCACAAGAAACATTCAATGCACGAGGAAGTTATCAAGTCGAATTTGGTGATGGGAATCGGGGTGGTTAGGCGCAGATATTCTCACAAGTAATCTTACGACTTAGGTTAAATCACCAACCACTGCACTGCAGCATTAAATGCGCCCACACAGGACAGAACCCACAATCAGGCGGTGTAGATTTACCGAGATTTATGGGGGTCACACCACCATGCTTCTCAACCCCAAACCACCATGCTTCACGATCCCAAATGCTAATTTGACTACCCACTTGCCCCGGTCACGCTCCACCACGCAGGTCTTGTGAGCCTCGAATGTCCCTCCAGGACTCCTATAAATACTAAGCTCAGGACTACATTGAAAAGGTTCAAACACCAAAACCAAAAGCCTCCGTGTGACCGAACGACCCGGGCAGGAAGAAAAGGACTATGCGCAGGCCATGGCTCAAGCAGTTAGAAGATTTGGAGCAATCCAGCTCGACGCCTATAACCTAATGCGTGCACAAAAGTGTCGTCGCCAAGTCCTACAACAAGAAGGTGAAGCAAAGGACTTTCGCCGAAGGCAACTTGGTATGGCGTGTCGTACTTCCTATCGGGACTAAGGACCCTCGATTCGGCAAATTCTCACCCAATTGGGAAGGGCCATTTATTATCGATCGATCCTTGGCGAGGCGCATTTCAGTTAAGAGATAGGGATGGGGAATGGCACAATTTGCCAATAAACGGCCAATATTTGAAGAAATATGCCCCGTCATTGTGGGATATGGCCAAGAATGGGTCATGAGGTTTCGCAATTGGCAAAGATAAAAGAAAAACCATACATTCGGTCAGAAGAAAAAAGGGTTATACTTCATTTAGATTAAAAGAAAGGAGGCACGGTTACAAAAAGAACGGCCGGTCATGGCCGAATGAAACATATAAGCATACATATGCAAAAAGTATAATACATCCTAAATCTATGAACGGCCGCTTCTTGATCCCCTTGCTCGAACAGGTAGATCATTCTTCCTAGGCGGTCCTCCACGCCCACTTGGTTCCACCGCCGCGACCAAGCGTGGCCACTACTCGACATGGGTGAGACCGGTCGCAATCAAGGTCGCTATTCAGACATGGCGGGCCCGCCTCGGGACACGGTGCACCGGCTAAAATCGTGGCCGCATTCCAACCATGGGTGCGGACGCCACTCGTCATGGGTGAGACTAGGTCGCGATCAAGGCCGTCGCTCTGGCCATGGCCAAGGCCGTATTCTAGACACAACTATGGCTAGGTGAGGCCAGGCCGCACCCGGTCATGGATGCAACCAAGGTGCTAGGCCAAACGGACATGGCCAAGTTGGAATCGTCATACCAGGCCCTTCCATCTTCATCGATCGCATTGCGGTCTCTCCGTGGCCTCATATGAAGGAAGGTCATTCTCCCCCAAGGCCGGGAAGGAATCTCGGCCACACCATGGCCTTGGCCCACGTCGACGTTCCCGAACAAAGGATAGTTGTTTGACAGCCAGAGGGAGAAAACCATCTGGATTAGGCCATGACCCAGAATCCGCGGATATGGCTCACCTTTGGTTCTGGAGAAGCTACAATGGGGAGGCCACTAGAGTAGGTTGGATTGGAGGAGACGGAGTGGAGAAAATGAAGAAGGCCAAGCTTTTATATTGGCGCAGAATATGAAACAAAGGGCATGGCTCTCTCAAGAGACGAAGCGGTCCGATCGCACGCTCGACGCGCCGATGACGCGTGGCGTAAGCTCAAAATCGCCATTTCATTTAACAAGACAAACGGCGGTTTGCGCCATGATAGCTCATGCGACGTGCTTGCGATTTAATGCGCCGATTGACCTACTCATTTAAAGCACCAATCCAATCACTTCAAGGGAATGTAAGGGTCCATCCTTGAATCCTTTCGACCTCCGCCTGTGCCGCGACCAAGAATCCAGTGATGGGGCAATGTTTGTGCCTAATAAATCACGATCATGAACTCGATTGACGGACTTCTTCGGCCGCGCCTACCGCTTCACAAGCATTTCGCCTCCTAAGAGCAAAAGAAAAGCTACAAAGGTAATCCCCACGGCCTCGCGATCGCAGCTTTGAAGGCCGAGGTCAAGGACAGAAAAGACACGGTCTAAAAAGCGTGCTTGAATCGCCACGTGGCCTCGTGGCCCTATGCTCCATTTAATGATGTAATGCCTCTAACTTCACAGCAAAACCCACTAGTCACAAGAAACATTCAATGCACGAGGAAGTGATGAAGTCAGGATTTAGTAATGGGAATCAGGGTGGTTAGGCGCAGACATTCTCACAAGTAATCTTACGACTTAGAGTCAGATCACCAACCACCAGACCAGGGCATTAAATGTGTTCCCACAGCCAAGCAGGTAACCCAGGATCGGGCGGTGGCCGAGATTTGCCGAGATTTATAGGGGTCACACCACCATGCTTCTCAACCCCAAACCACCATGCTTCACGATCCCAAATGCCGATTTGACTACCCACTTGCCCCGGTCAGGCTCCACCACGCAGGTCTTGTTAGCCTCGAATGTCCCTTCAGAACTCCTATAAATACTAAGCTCAGGACTACATTCAAAAGGTTCAAACACCAAAACCAAAAGCCTCCTACGGAGCAAATTATATTTTTCTGTAATGTACTTTCAATAGCTTTATTTGCTTTCTTAGGAGTAGTGGTAGACTGTAAGGAAAATCCATTCATCAATATATCATACAACCCTTGATTTTCAAGGCGCCGGAGCACCATCTCTGTTATCGCCTCACTCACCCCATATATCATACGACCGCCGCTCGAGCAACGCCACGAGCACCGCCAAAACCCACCACCAACACTACCACTAAACGACCTTGTAGCTCAAAGCCGTGAACCTGACGGCCGAGATTCGCTCTCACTCGCCACGATCGCTCGATTCGCTCCACTTAAACCCACCACCAAAAGCCACCACAAAACAAAGCGAACATTTAAGCCATCTTCTACCCAACCTCATCATCATCTCGACGACAAGATCGTGGCTGGCACGCCGCACAACCGCACCGCATCCAAAAAGGACGCCACGCGTTGACGCACATCCTCAGCCCGAGCACCGTGCCGCGAGATTCGCGATGCATCAATGTAAGGCCCAAGCAAATAAGGGCAATAGGGACAAGAAGACTTTCTCCACCATTCAGGTTCCAGGCCCTTTTCATATAGGATGGACGCACGACGGCGGGTAATAATAAAATCTTTTATATTCAATTTTTAATATGTCATTAATATTAATTTGTTTTTTCGTACTCAACTTTTGTCTTCTGTTGTTCAATTCAGAGAGGTCTAAATTCCTGGAGATCGATGTCTTTGGCGACGTTTATGTTCGACCTGGGAATGAGTTGGCTGAGTTCCTTCATGTAAGGATTCTTTATTTTTAAATATTATCTTATGCATTCATGTTTCATGGTTATTATATGAATGTTGTAATTAATATTTTATGTTATGTTAAATAGACGACGATGGTGGAGAAGAGCCATATGGTTCTTCAGGAGTCCGCCTCCCAACTTCCTCCCGATACTCCGCCGAGTCGTGGATCCTCCACATGATGCGTGGTTTCGATCCTAACCGAGACCTGGATCGACTCTCGAGAGAAGGCCAGTGACATATTGTCGAGGATGGGGAATGCCCACGCGGGAACCTAGAGCCCGCCTCGTCGCAGCTTAAAAATCAGTGACTACTGACGGCTACGTGGCTGCTTAGGACCCGGATGTCACAGATGTCATAGATTCTACACCCATCGTCCGGTCCGTGTTCCTATACCGCATGTTGGTCCTCGTTGACCTCCGAGCCCTCCAACCCGAAGCCGCCACCACACTCTTGCCCTCGCTGATATCGCCTGCACTCCGAGCCGCATTTGCAGTGATTTACCATGTAGATTTTCAAACTCTTTTTTATTAGTTTTTTTACTTTTTTTAATTACATTTGAAACATTGATCTTGTAATACATACATTTCTATTGTTTTTACAAATATTTTTTTCTCTTCATTATATTTTTTTTATTGCAATTTCATTTTATTACAAACAAAAAAACAACAACCAAATTTATGTTTTTTACAAAATAAAAAAACCATCAAAATGTAACCCCAAAAAAGATCAAAATCAATTTTAAAAAATAATATTTATTTTTTGCGCGACGAAATGCTTTTCGTCGCCAATTCACTTTTTACAAAATAAAAACCGGAAAAATAAATTTCAAAATTTTTTATTTTATTTTTGCGCGACGAAATGAATTGCGACTAATGGATTTTTGTCGCACAATCACTTCGTCGCGCAAATGTTTGAGGCACGGCATTTCCTCGCCCTACCTTTTAATGCGACACACGCCACCGTCGCGCTATGTTGTTACGACGAAGGTTTAATAGTCGTGCAAAGTTTTGCGCGACGACAAACTGTCTCATCCCGAAAATTTTTGTGGACGAAAGTCAACCGTCGCTCAAGTTTTTGCGACCAAGCAACATTATTTGTCGCGAAAGTCTTTCTTCACGATCTTTGCGCGACGGATTATGCGCGCGAAATTTCTGTCGCGCTAAATGTTGTGCGACTGAAATCCTTTTTGCGCGACGAAATTGACTTCGTCGCGCAAATAGTAAAATGTCGTAGTGCTTGATTTTCCATTATGATTTATAGGGCTTGATCTTTTAATTTGGTTGAACCGTAACAGTGTTCATGATCTATTGTGACCTCGATTAAATTTCTTTGATCAAACGGTTAGTGCATTTTTTGACGTTGGTTGAATGTTTAATAATATCATATATTATGAATGGTATCCCAACAGACTATTTGTATTCATGTGCACTGTAACTAGCAATTGTACATATGAATCAATATCCGTTTTGTGATAGTAGTTTGCTTATGAATGAGTGTATAAGGGTTCTATGATCTGCATATATGGCTATGTCGAAATCTTTTTATTGTGTTTTCATTAATGAATTCATACAAAGGTACGAATTAATTTGGATGTCTATAATGAGTGAAAATAGAAATTGTTTTATTTTTATATTAAAGTACACATACAGAGCAATGCAGAGGATAATTTTTCCCTCTTGATTTCCATATAATTGTAAGCATATGAACGAGACATAGATTATTGTCTATTATATAGGGAGGAGAATTTCGAGTTTGCAAAATGCATTTGCTATTATGAATTGGAGTGCTAATGGCTATGCATTTACTTGGCTATATGATTATTTTCAAATTGAAGAACGAATCTGTCAATTGGCAAATTATGATGCTGACAGGAAGAAATAATACCAGTTTTATTGTCAATTTATATTATAATGCGGAAATATTAACGAATTGATGTATTATTAAATATATGATCCCTTATGAACTCATGGTATGATCCTGGTGTAGACATGTACATATTGTATTTCATTGTCACTGTATTTTGTTCAAGCTTTACTTAGCTACAAAGCAACTACAAAACCTCCTAACTACCTGAAGAATAACCCACGGGATTATTACAACAACTAACGTAACTAATACACGTGACTAACTAACGACACGTCAGCTTAACCTCTCTCTTTACTATTAGCGGAACACTAGAATTATTAATATATACTTTGAATCAGTTATGCATCTTGTAAAGCCTATGAAGAGTTATCAAACGGTTTTATATATATATAAGGAGGAAATAAAAATAGATTTCAGATTAATAAACACCAACAGCTCCACAGAATCTTTATTTATTACATAGCATCCAAACTGATCATTCTGACTCACTCTTAACAAATTCTAACAGAAATAAATTAAGGCAAACACTGGCTAGCTCACTAGCCGAACACAACCTGCTAGTCCTCCTTAAACACATTCTTCATCGCTAAATAGATGGTTTACTTTAGCAATCCGGTGTATTCTCCTCAGAATTTTTTGGTACGGTGATGTGCTCTCGAACTATCCACCAAACTATCAATCACGTTCCTGAGGCTTTTTGGGATCTTATGCTTGAACCTGCCCCACAACTTCCTCGCCAACCAAATGATAAGACGAATGGTGTGGATTGCAGCTATGATCCCAAGCCACGTAGCCCAAACCACAACGGCTTTACCGCATATACCTTGATATGACATGAAAATGTCAGTGTTAGGAACCACTAAGATGAGAGCATGTATATAGGTGAGTGCCATAGAAGTGAGAGTGAGACACATGGCCATTGATAAAAGCCACATAATTAAGCGATTCCGGAGGGGAAATCAGCCAACAAGCAAAAGGGTGACACTGAGAGAAGCAATGAATGAGACGGTATTGAATGTTACGAACTCGAGGAACTCTTTTGGGAAGCCGCTGCCTGCCACTGAAGTTCCAGCTAAGCATATGTTATCATGGGTGCAATAAGTAGTACCTCCAGCGCTATTATTTGTATTATTGTCTTGCCAAACACCACCGGGTGGATTAACTGCAGCTTCGAAAGTTGTGGTTGATATCATGGTTGCCACAATCATCAGCATGCCACGTGTCTCTTCCAACCAAGTTCTTGGGTATTCCAAGAAATTTACCAATCTATTTATCAGACACCAAGCTATCGCTACTGCTTTGTTCTGACTCTGACCAGCAGCGGCAGTAGTTCTTTTTGTTTCCATACCTGGGCCTGGCTCAACCAAAATTTGATCAAGTTCAGGTAGGCTGCTCAAGTCTCTTGGATTTTGTTCTGAGGAATATAACTGGATCACGCCATTTTCTTCTTCTATTGCAGCAGGTATCATCTGCGATGCACAAGTGGTACCATTAATATATTGAAAACTTGAAACCAAGGCATAAGAATCTCGTGCAGTGGTGGATCCATGAAATTTTCAGGGGGGTGCAATATTTAAAACCCTAAAATTTCAAAAAATAATTTAGACACACAAATGCCTTTAGAATTTAAACAATATTCATGTCATTCAAAATTAAAACAATTACGTCTATTACTAATTGATTATAGTCTATATGGTATATCAATTAATATGAACAAAACCTATGTCAATGCACACAAAGTTTACCAAAATTCATATCAAATATATATGAACAAAATCCATGTCAATTACATAATTAATCTAACAAAAGTCAATACTAATTAATCTGACCAAAATTAATACCAATTAATCTAACCAAAAGCTAGCATGTGGGTTTGGAGGTCACGAGATAAATGTACACACGATTACAAATTCGGGGTAATTTTCGGTGAATTTTTCGATACACATGAGTTTTTAATGAATTTTTTAAGTTAGTCCAAATAGAAATTGACATGTACCACCTCTCTAATAGAGGTGGAGCCCACCAATACAATGGGGCCCACCTCTATTACAAAGGTGGTACACAATGTGGTATGAAAAATGTGGTAAGCCTAGCATTTTCCTATGGTAAATGGCCTATTTTTGTTTTGGGCTAGGTGAATAAGTTTTAAATTTTGTTTTGTTAAAGGTGAATATGAGTAAGCCCATGTGCTATAGGAATGACTAACATTTACGTTTTTGTCCTTTTCCTTTTTTTGCACCACTATAAACCCCCACCCACCGCGGACACCAACCGCCACCCGCCAACATCCTGTTCCATTGCCGACACTAGTCACTGCTGCCACCCATTAACCACCATCTCCAGCCACCACCCACCACCAACTGTCATGTGACAACATTTTGGGGTGTTGGTGGTGTTGATGTCGAAGAATTCGAAGGCATAAAATGTAACGACCCGGTCCTAAATAAATTGGTAATTATTAATTTATTCAAATAAAAGACCATTTTACCTTTAGAATATTTTATTAGGTTTAAAGTTGACTTTTTGACCGGAAAGGAATTTGGGAATTTCGATTGTACCGTTTCATAGACCACGGCGAGATGAGTCCGTAGATATGTAGTGGGTCCGAATCGGAGTTGTAACGAAGAAGATATTATCAAAATACCCTCAGTGGCATAATCGTAATTTTTGCCAAAAGGATTTGATAAATCTGATTCCTCTCTCTCTTCTCTCTCTCACAACGGCAGCCTCTCTCTTCGAAACTCCGCCACTAGCCACTACTGGGGGACTGTGCCAAAAGGACCGACTCAACCCCGGAGTCACGACCGCCCTTCCCCGACATTAGCCGCCGCTCCACCGCCGAAAATTGTGGTTTTAGGTGGTTTTCCCTTGAAACTTCGCCGGCTCTGATCTCTCTCCTCCGGCTGCCATTTTGGCGATAAAGGTATGGAAATTCATCCATTCTTCATAATCTAGCTGATGGTTGGGTAGGATTGCATCAATTTTGATCCTAGGTTGTCTGATTTTCGAATTGCATCAATTTTGATCCTAGGTTGTCTGATTTTCTAATTGCATCAATATTAAATCCAGTTTTAAAATAAGATACAGTTTACACCAGTATTGGTGTCCCAATATTGACTAAGAATGAAAAATGAACTTTTGAAATACTAATGTTTTTAATAATATTTATGGCGGTTTATATTCCTTTCGTTTTAAATAATTAACCACGATTTTTTGAGATTCTAGTGTGAAGTATATGCATTGACTTATTGATGTATCAATATTGATATAAATTGTATCTTATAATAAAACTGGATTTTTATATTTTGATTTGTTGGGAATTTGAATTTCTAGTATTTTTAATAGAATCCAAATGGGGGGATGAAAATAAGGCAATATAAGGCAATGGGCGGGCCTAGTCACAGGCCGTAAGGGCCAAGGTTTCAAATCCTAAGCGCAAGCCCTACCCTAACCTTAAAATGGATCGGGCCGAGCGGGCCTAATTAACCATTGGATTAGGATAGACTTTGGCCCATCAAGCCACAGGTTACCCACTTTGGCCTGCGAATCACGGGCCAAATGATCATCCCAAATTTAGATCATCCATTCCAGCTTATTTATATCAGCCTCAAGTGCTTTCAATATTTTCTCAATTACTTGTTTCTCCTTTTAGTTCTTTGTTCAATTTCTAGACTACTAAATGTTGTCTTGTACCTAACACACTAAATAAAACAAGGAAGTCCCTTGGGTATGATAGCCAAAACCATCATCATCAATAATATGATAAAAGTAGGTATAGCACAAACTTACCCCATGATATGATGCACTAGTTTCCGAAGTGCTTTCTGAAATGTCAAGAGATGTCATGCCCCTATCATTCAAGATCTTTAAGTTGGTCCTTCTATCGAAAGTGAAAAGGTCCACAACCTTGGGATGATGGTACATCTTTGCCAAGTGCAAAGGAGTATTTCCTCTGTTGTCTTTTTGGTTTATCAACATTTGAAACTCAACCTTCTTGAGAAAATATTTGACAAGATTGTCCTCACCACATCTTGCTGCAACATGGAGTATATTTTGGTCACTTGAGTTCCTCAATTCGATTGAATCAGGACAATGTCGAAGCAGCTCTTTAACAATGTCGACATGACCTTTGCTTGATGCACAATGGATCGGAAAGTTGCCACAATGATCCCTTCGATGAGAATCCATGAGACGTCTGCCTAAGAAGCGAACCCCTTCTAGATAACCAATTGATGCTGCACAATGCAGTGGAGTCCTCCCTTTCTCATCTTTTGAGTTCAAAATATTTGCTTCCATTTTTGATATTATCTTTAGGACTTCTGGCGTCAGTAAATGAATCAAGTATAAATTATAACAATATGATCATAATGATAATGTTTTTCTATGAAGAGGTTGTAATATCTATCAAAATCTATCACACTGGTCACTGTGACAGAAAAAAAAAATAACATTAATATAGGGCCTAGCAATTCAAAAACTCTAGACCACAACCCACCAATAAAACCTTAGTTTGTTGTATTTTAATGTACCTAGAAATTCTAGGTTATTTAATTTCAAACCATTCAAATTATTAAAACCTGGAGTTTTTTATATAAAAATTATCTGACCAATAATAATTTAAAATTTAAATAAAAGAATTATTATTTCAATGTACGAACCTTTTTTGTGGCGGCCTAGAATTGCGGCAATCAATGGGGACTTGCCTTGAATTTCTGTGTTCTTCTCAATTGCTGTTTCTTTTATTAGCTTCACGATCACAACAAGCCCTTGTTCAGCGGCCAGATACAAAGGGCACTTTTGTTCCTTATTAGTGTAAAGTGAAATGGTAGGATCGGCCTCTATCAAACACTTGGCTACTGATTGGTGACCTCGAATTAGGGCCTCGTGCAGGGCAGTATTTTCCTCATTATTTTTCATCCTCAGCAACGTCAATACATCACCATTATTTTCAAAGTCTGTCGTTCCTCGTGCTTCGCGGAGAAGAGTATTTATTGTCATATCTATATCCCCGGATTTGGCCGCAATGTGGAGTGCGGTGTCACCTTCAAAGTTTTTCTCTAACAAAAGGGGCTTGTGTTGTTGTAAGATCTCAGCTGCTAGTTCGGCATGGCCGGAGCTCACAGCTATATGAACAAATGTGTTATTCTGGGGGCTCCGTCGAGACAACAACTGCACGCGAGTATTGGGATCCTGAAGCTTCTTTTCAATAGTGTCGTGAAATCTATTTGTATTGCCATGAGTAGCATAGCTGTATAGCTGCTGGTACAAGTCCAAGTTATCAGCATAACCATCTGTTTCTTCAAAGTCCTGTGTTCGATGATGAGCTTCCATTTCCTGTGATGGTAGTTCCGTTACAGTCTGTACCTCCCTATTAGTTAACAGCTCCATATATGGACTTCAACGTTGCTTTAGATTTTGATCTGCACAACGTTGCGGAGATCAATTAATGAGTGACTATGAGTGCCCTCTTAATTATATCAACTTCAATATATATATATATATATGGGCTTGTCCAATATAGGTCCCTACAATTTCTATTTTATAGACATATACCCATCATTCTATAAATCTATGTGTAAAATTCAATTTCAAACTTAAATTACCAGTAGGATATAAGAGGTCGCAGTATTCCTATATTTTTACATCCTTGCCATCAGACTTCATATTTTATATATAATTTATTTCAAGCATTTCATTAACTGCCAATAGCATATCAATCACCCCATTTCTTTTGGTTGCCATTCCCTCTAACATATGACCCCTTAAAATTACAAATAAAAAAAATATGTAAATTACATATCCAATAATGTATATATGAAAAATATAAATATAAATATATACGTATAAAAATATAGGTATATTATTTACCAAAAAATAGGTCAATTACTTTGTAATTGAAATTTCCTTATATTTTTCATAAATTAAAAATAGGTACACAATAATTTATAGAAAATAGGTACGTTGTATAATTGAAATTTATGCACATTTTTTATGAATTAAAAATAGGTACATTATTTAGAAAGAAAAAAAAAGTTCATTATACTAGGTAAATTATTTTACTAGGTATACATTATTAGAGGAAAAAAAGTGTACATTATTTAGAGAAAAAAATAGGTTCATTATACTAGGTAAATAGTTTTACTAGGTACATTATTAGAGAAAAAAATAGGTACATTATTTTGAGAGAAAAATAGGTACATTATTTTGGGAGAAAAAATAGGTACATTATTTAGAAAAAAAAAATAGGTACATTATTAGAGAGAAAAAAAAAGGTTCTTTATACTAGGTAAATTGTTTTACTAGGTACATTATTAGAGGGAAAAAAATAGGTACATTATTTTTTAGAGAAAAAATAGGCTCATTTAAAAAAATTGTTTTCATAAAACAAACAATAAAAAATGATCAAATTATTTTTCATAAAACAAGTAATAAAGAAAAAAATAGGTACAATATTTGGAGAAAAAATAGGTTCATTAAAAAAATGTTTTAAAAACAAAACAATAAATAGATTATCAAATTATTTTTTAACATAATTAGAATGTACACTATTATTCATAAAACTATAATAAAAAAGAATACTGGTCATATAATTTATAAAAAGAAAACAACATTAATTCCTAAATTTAATATTGAATTTAAATTATTAATACTTTAAATAGATTAATAGTCGTAATTCATAGAAGGAAAACACAGCTAATTCAAAAATAGATTACTAATACTTTAATGTGGAATTTAATATTTAATTTCAAATAAGTTTCTAAATTAGTTCCTACATCAATTACAACTATTTGGAGATATTTCCAAATTCAACGGGTGTCATTAGTTACACCCCCCATAACACATTAACTTATAAATAAAGGTAGTTTTGGAATCCGAAAAATATAATAAATCAGATTTTAAGTCATATTAGGTAACTTGCTTAGTTAGATCCTAGTCATCGGGTATTATTTGAAAAAATTGAGTATTTTAAATAGAAAACTAAAGGAAAGGGTTGTAGGTAATTTTAAATGAATTTTATGGGTCTAAGTTCAATTTACTAATATATATATATATATATATATATATGATTACAGATAATTAAGCAATTAGATACAATCAAGGTCTGAACGTACTTACCGAAAGATGATGGAGGTGGAGGAGCCCGGGAGAGAGAGGGAGAAGAATAGCTTGCTTCACTTCAAATTAATGAATACAGTACTAGTTCTACACTACAGCTCAATATGTCGCTTGGGAAACCCTAAACTGCATTATTTGTTAGAAAACTAGTAACTACTGCAGGAAGCCCACCAGGTCTAGCAAAACCAACTAGGTCCTTGTGAAAGTGATGCTCAGCCGTTGCATCTCTAAAAAGAATGGACGGGTGATGTTGGATTAGCAAAACCACCTAGTTAAAATGATTACTAACATGAATCGCTGGCAACCAAAACAACGAGAAAATTAATCAATGACCCTAATTACCTGAAAGGATAAAAACTTGGAGAATTAATTGCCGACAAAACTGATATAAAAGGGTGTCTGACAAGTAGTGAACGCCAAAAGAGGTGGTCCCAATTTGTAATGAATGTTGTTATTTCCACCCAATATTCTATTTCCATATCCACCTTATTTGTAAAATTTTAAAGACAAATTTATACCATAACCCTACACGGGATATGTATTATGGAAATCAACAGACGTGGCTAAAAGGTATGGTGGCGGGCAAGCTCCAAAAGTAATAATCACTGACCATGACAAATCGAAAAAATCAGTTGTCATAGAGATGTTTCCAAATGTTTATCATTGTTTTTGTTTGTGGCATATGTTGGGTGGTGGGCAAGCTCCAAAAGTAATAATCACTGACCTTGACAAATCGAAAAAATCAGTTGTCTTAGAGATGTTTCCAAATGCTCATCATTGTTTTTGTTTGTGGCATATGTTGGGGAAGATTTCTGAAAATCTTGGCCATGTAATTAAACGGCGTGAAAATTTTATGGCCCTAAACCCTATTGAAGACCATCGTCAAAATAGAAGTATGGGCAAGTAAAATAAAAAAAATATTCCAACCCTATGGAAAGAAAGGTTTGTTGTTGGTAGATTTAATTATGATATTCTCGTTATAATTAATAATTGGACTAACAATAAAAGACACCCTAATGGTTTAGTAGGGCTGGTTTCAATATGACTCCGTATCAATTTTATCAATTTACATCCTTACGCTTGCAACATCGCCCAATTTCATCCTTCCAAGTCGATCAGATAACAATCGTTAAATGCCGACGTGTCTACTATGGGACCCACCTATTAACAAAAAAAAAATATTAAAAATAATAAAATGACATTCTAACCATTAAAAAAAAAATTAAATTTTAAAAAGAATCAACTTAAAAAATCCCAGCCCCTCTTGATCCATATCATCATCCACACCATCGCCTTCCTCTAATTCCAACGAAGACTACAAACCTGGAAAATTTCTAGTCGCTGCCATTGGTAAGGTTTTTTTTTTTTTTTTCAAAACCCAACCCAGCAGCTCCGCCCTCATCATTCTTCTTCCACTCCCCCACCTGCAGAACAGATCCGCCTGATGTCAAAGACCCAAAAATCCCAGAAATAATGGAAATGCTAGTGGCGAAGAGAGAATGATATGATTGTGTTTTTTCAAATTTATATGATGAGTGAGAAAATAAGATAAGTGGAAAAATAGGATATGTAAAGGTCTTTTATTGCTCAAAATTATTGTAGCAACATTGTGGTCTTTTATTGCGCAAACACATAGGGAATTAGGTTATTACTTGGGTCTGCATGAGATTTTACATTGGAGTTTTTATTATTATTGAACTTCCACGTTGGAGTTACAATATTAATTACCTTATTACTTGGATTCGACGAGAAGAACCATCAACATCAAGACTGAATTACTGAATATAGACAACCTGGTACTGCCTTCCCGCTTTGCTGTCAACACTGCATGCATGGACCCAAACACTCTCTCTGTCTCTCTCCATAGGACATCGCTTGAAAATTGGGTTTTTGTTTTTGGCTATCTTTCGAGCGTAAGTTTGAAAATTGTATTGTGCAAGTTTAATTGGGCATCGCTTTCTTTCTCTTACTTCCTTTACTTGGTTTGATTTCTGGCCTTTGTTTTCTTTGTGGCTGGATGTGCATCTTTTCATTTCCTTGTGTGGTTTGGGGTCTTTGTTATGTATTATCTCTTATCTTTCTGTGATGTAAGGTCATTTTCAAGTGGGGAGGGCTGTATTTAGCCCCCTAATAAATAATTTTATAAGGAGTAGTGTGAGGTTACATTTTAACCGTCTCCAGTAACAAAGGGCTAAATTTAATATTTTAATAGTTTTAGTATATTATGTAAATTTATTAGTTAATTTAATTAAACTACTATTTATATCATATTTAAAATACATTTTAGAAGAGAAAAATATTTTGGGATAGAATTTTTGGCATTCACGTGTCGGCACGTGATTAGCCCTATAGATTTCTGATTATGTTCTTTTCTTGTTTTAGTCTTTGTCTTGTTTTAAAAACAACTTAAAAATTAATTTAAATGGAAAAAGATGAAGGATAGTTTGTAAAAAAATAAAGAGAATGTGAGAAATTATGTAAAAATATGAAATTGATGAAGGATTATATGTAAAATGATGAAGATGTTGTGAGAAATTATGTAAGAATGAGGTAGGAATTTTGTGTAAAAAAAAGAGAATTTTGTGTAAAAATAAAGAGAATGTGAGAAATTATGTAAAAAAATTTAGGAATTCTTTAGAATTTCTTTTCTAAAAATCTTGACATGACCTTTGCTTGATAATATATGGATTGGAAAGATGCCACGATGATCCACTTGATGAGAATCGGATCGGTGTCTTTCTACTAAGAAACGAACCCCTTCCAGATTATCAATTGATGCTGCACAATGTATGGTTCCCGCGGCCTAGAATTGCACCATGCAATGAGGACTTGCCACTCACAGGAATTTTTTCCTCACTTGTTTTTTCTTGCATTAGCTTCACAATCTCAGCAAACCTTTCCTCAGGGGCCAGATACAAAGAGGACTTTCCTTCCGTATTACAATCAAAATGAATGAAACGATGGGCCTCTATAAAACACTTTGCTAAAGAGGTCTGGTAAGATCTGAATTTTTTGTTGCTTCTTGCCATAAACTGTTGCAGATATAGGGCTTTTTATAACAGAACAAGAACATCCTAGAATATGGGAGTAAATGCTAACCACCAACCAACTACTATCTAACATAGAAACTTAATTACCAGCTGCTATCTTAAACACGACACGAGGAATGATAATCAAAGTAGCTCAAAAGCGATTGTTATCATAATCCCCGGCATTGTCCACTCTAAGCATTACACGTATTTGAGAAAATCAAGAAAATTCAAACCAAGTGAATTTTCTTACTTTTCCAATTTCAACCCTTTGAGCCCGCTTATTGAATGCCCACATTCTCTCACTTAGGAATTTTTCTCTCTCCTGAACCTAAACCAGACCCAAAGCAAAAGCAATATCAGAGAAAAAAATTCCAACATGCGTCTCATTTTTTCATCTTATATTTCCTCTACTTAAAAAATCCCAACATGTATTTCATATCTCATTTCTTTTTTCTCTTTGCTCTTATTGATAACTCTACTATGTTAAAATTTCAAATGGACGGATCTTTGGCCCATCACTAATAACACTGATATTGCTCCAACTTAACCACATGTTTAGCGGTTTTTATACAAAAGTTCGATGTTATTGTGAGTGAAACCATTTATTATATGCGCCTTTCTATTTTCCTAAGTTTTCGATGTGACTCTATGTATTCTTCAACACTCCTTCTCACGTGGGACCACTTTTTTAGTGGGCCACTTATGCAACCAATTCCACACCGGTCACCTATTATTTATTTATTTATATAATTTTAAATTTGGAGTTTGTTTGATTTTTGGTTCAATTTGCACTACTACAAAAATTGCAATAGACGACGGGAATTCACCGTTATCTAGAAGGTTTTCAAACCGTCATGAAATCGACTGCCATCTTTTGATTCATAAAACAACGACGGCAAATAACTGACGTCCTTAAGACATTCAACGTCATACCAAAATAATAATTGATGTCTAATTAATATATAAATAGCATAAAAGGAAAACTTCGACAACATTAGACGACGGTTTTTAAAAAATAGAGACTAAAGAATGTTACATGTCAAGAACTACATAAACGCCGATGTAAAAAAAGTTATCCACGTCTATATTTGAAGGAATACCGTCGTGTATGACGTCGAAACCATCATGGTTAACATATACTACCTTCACTAAATAAAAAAACTAACATCTAAAATATATAAAAACACAAAAATAAGGACAATAACACAAGACCACACATATAGCCAAAACAACACATGACCACACGTATAGCCAAAACCAGGACAATAACACAGGACCACACATATGCAGACAAAGCTTAAACCTATAAATTATTCAGTGCACTAAGTTAAAGTTGTAGTAACTTATCATACTTTGGATGGTCTCGAGACCACCTACAAAACTAATAACTTGGACCCAGAATCACCAGCTCCCTGAAATGCTTCAAAACGCAAACGAATCTTCAAACTTTTCACATATGCCAGTACCAACATATAAATTATAATGGAATTTGCACAAAACTGGTTGCTTGCTACACATTGAAAGCATGTGAAATTTTGAAGAAACCGAATGCTTCTCACTGTTTCTAACAAACCCATCTAAGAAAGCTATGATCTTTTGAGTTTGTTTTTTTTTTTTTGGCGATTTTTCTTCATCCATTTCCCAAAACGGCAGCATTTATAGCAAAGAGGGTAGATTTGATATGGATTGATGAGATGAAGATGAATCCCATGCATGTTGTTACCTTGATACGCGTCCTTATCACTTTCAATACTGATGCACGATCATCATCATTTCTTTTCCCCCATCATCACCATGATGGTAAAAATCAGGAGATGTTTGTTTGCTGTTGCTGCCCTTTCTCTCTAGCACGTAGATGGGTCTCGCACCAAACTGGGTCAAATTCCAGAAAGCGACATAGTCACCATGCCCCATGGAGGTGAAACCGGTGGGGGGAGAGAGAGAGAGAGAGATGGCAACTTGATCTGGGTTGGAGAGAGTCAAATCTAATGGAGGTGGGGCGGAGCTGTGGGGAAGGTGGGTTGGAGGTCAGGCTGGAAGGCAGGGGAGAGGAAATGGGAGAAGATGAGTTTTTTTTCGTTTTTTTAAATTTTTAATATAAAATTTTTATTTATTTATTTTATTTCTTATGTGGAGTCCACATTAGTTAAAAAATGGGTCCCACAAATGCCACATAGGCAGATAACGAATTTTCTGACGATCTCGCTAACGGGGCAAATTGTAGGTTTTCCAGTGACGTTGAGTATGTACTCGTAAATGTCCTCAAAATCAAGTATACACTCGTAAATGACCCTATAGGTTGAGGAGTTTTATCGTAGTTTACCCTAAATTTCATTATTCATTATCCCATCAACAAATTGGGACCGTTTATTAGTTAGTTTCCCTCTATCATCATTTAGATGAAACGAGAAGCCAACAATGACAGATCCATAATTTTATCTTGAATAAATCAATGTGTGAAAATTGCCAAATGTTTGGTAAACGAAAAATACAATGAAAAATTAAAAGATACTACAAAAATGTGAACTAGCTTTTTAACATTTATCACCATTCTATTAACTAGCTTTTTCATATATACTAAGCCAAAATACACCCTTGCATGTTATATCCAAGTCAAATCCTCCATGTAAATCCATATCTCATAACGTTTTAATTGCTGCTATCACCAACCTTTCAAAAGGTCACCGACAAAACTTGCAGAGAAAATTTACGGCATTCACAAGGTCACTTGACAAAATTTAGCCCTCTATCCATCCACCCTTGGAGGCTGGACATGTGGCTCTCTTGGTTATGCAACTACTAATTCACTTACAAGTACTTTTCTTATCAGACACACTTGTAGATATATCAACTTTTTCAGCAACAAATTGTCCAAGTTTTTAGCCTTCCACATAAAAAGGGTACATGATTGATTCTCTCATTGTTTGGTTACTAGCGATTGATGATGTTATTAATCAACCTAAAAAAGTCTAGGTATGGTCCCTAGCTTTTTGGAGAGATCTGAACTGCTTTATTTGCTAGATCCTCATCCAGGCAGACCAAAACAAACAAAAAAAAGGATCATCAACGTGATGCATGATATGGACAGGAACAAGGGTTACTTCCAAATGAATGTGTGTGTGTGTGTGTGAGAGAGAGAGAGAGAGAGAGAGAATCAAGTGATAAGGTAATTAATATTGTATTAAGGTCTCTGGCTAATTATTCTAAAATCTTAAGTGGATATGTAGGGAAAGAAATTTTTTTTTAAAAGGTGTTTGTGTGTTGCAAAATATCTACAGCGAAAAGAATTTTATTAAAAAAGAAGTGCTTGTGCTTTGCAAAACACCTACAACGAAAAGAATTGAAAACAAGAAAGTGTTTGTGTTTTGCAACGTGGAAAGGTCATACTCAAAGATATAAGAGTGATACTTAACGAACCTTAAAATTAGCTGACTACATCGTAGTAATCTGAACTATTTATTGAATTACTAATTTACCATAATATAAAATGAACAAAAATATATATTGAATTGTGTATCCCAATGTATACACCTTTTTTAAGACTTGACACATGTCTATTGTTATAACTGTGGTAAACTCTTTAATTTTAAATATTTTAAAGTATTTAAAACCAAAAAATAAAGTGAAATAAAAATAAAATTTTAAATTTTAAAAAATAAAAATAAAAACTCTCTCCTTCCCGACCCACCCCACCCTGAGAACCTATTCTCTACGCCACCCCACCTCAACAACCCTAGTCACCATTTCTCCTTCAACTCCAACAGCAACTCATTAAAACCCAATTCTCAAATGTAACAATCCAATCCCAATCCCAATTCAGATGTTTCCACATAAAACCCACGGTGGTCGCGGTGGAGAACTACAATTCCATGTGGTGGTGGTAGCACAGGAGAGAGGAAAAAAAGAAGAAAAAAAAAGAGGAAGCTGCAACGTTGAGGAGAGAGAGTGAGAGTTTTTTTTGGTTAAAATATTATTTTACTTTATTTTTTTATTTTAAATACTTTAAAAGATTAAAAATTAAAGAGAGTATATCATGGATATTTTTAGTAGTTAAATAGAATGTACTTAGTTAATTTTACATTTTAATTCAACATTAGGGTGTGTTTAAATTATAGGGTGTACTCAGTTAATTTTAGAAATTACAGACATCATTAAATAAATACTTAAAATAATGACAAAATACTGTAGCATTTAATTATAGGGAGGAGTCTTTTCTCTCTCTTTAGATTTTGAAGCTCCTAAAGGTTTCCCTATTTTAGGAACTGGATAGGGAGCATGGTTGAGGTGAGTTTTTTCAATTCTTTCCTAAATTTTAGTTAAGGATGTGGTTTAGGGAGCCCATTATAAATGCTCTAACTGAGCACCTCAGTTTGCCATTTTCAAAGAGAGGCAAATCGACACAGTAATCCATCTCCAAATCTCGAGATCTGACCAGATCTAGAGATGGATGACAGAAAGAGCACCAAGGAGAGGGAGAGAGGGTGAGAGAAAGCATAGAAAAGGAGAGGAAGAAAGTGTGAGAGAGAGAGAATAGAACCGCATTTTATCATATCATATCAACCAAAAACAATAAACCAACCCTCATGGAAAGATTTTAAAGTAAAGCATCAAAGAAAAATAAAACGGAATGGGGCAGTTCTGTTAGGCTTCTATTAGAATATTTCACAATAAGTGGTCAAATAATGTTCAAATTTTATAACTGAATTAGAAACCAATCCATATAAGAAAACAACTCATGTATGAAAACATTTCAGGGCAGAAATGGGACTTTGAAATCTGTGATCCATTCCTTCAAGCTGGAAAGAAAAGCCATCCCTGGCATCCAAAATACAGTTCAGAAGCGAAAGGAAATCAAGAGAACCCAAAACAAGTACCTCAACAGAACACAAAAGCTTATGTGGTCAGCACTCTAGCCTATGTGCACAGAAGAAAATGAAGAAAATCACAGTACCTAATAAATCAGACATGCCGTTAACATACACCGAGACTTAGAATTCAACCCATAATACCAAAAAAGATAGTATAAGTGGTCGAGCATACCTCTGGACTTTTAATAATGTACACGAGTTTAGACTGTAGCAGGATCATCATCACATTCTGCCCTAATATTTGCAAATATGGTATAAGGAGAACTCCTTTAGGTGAGGATTTCGTAGAGAGATCCTATTTATTTTAGTTCATATGAATTCTGATAAGTAGTGTCAGAGTAATGTACAGAATGCCATGAAATGCTTGAGCTGTTTAACACGTCCATTCAACAACGTAACATACAATGTCTGGATTGTGTCACTTCAAGTTCTTTGAAAGACGGTCATGATACAAAGGTTTCAGAGTCGCACATCAGAAAAAATTGAAAGCTTAATCGTGCACATCTGTACTTAGAACGAAACACAACAAAAGAAATACCACGTCATTGGGTTGGATCTGCGGTAATTGGATATTCAAGAATCCATAAAGCTTCTAATGAATTATGTTGAGGTGATTCTGTGATCAATGCATTGACGTGATAATCCCCACTTATACATTCCCCTCATTTCTTGCAGCATATATCAAAACAGAATACCCTACTAAATCCGTAAGTGGCAAAACGGATTTAAAATTTCTTTCAGTCACTAGAACTATCAATTCATACTAGGCTGTATGGATAAGTCAAAACCTTTCAAGCTTCTTACATATCAAAAGCCCTTAAAGCTATGTCTTAAACAGAAAACCGCAAACGTAAACGTACATTCTTAAACAATATTAGGAAGCTTTCCTTTCTGTGCACTTCCAAAAATCCCTCCGCAACGATATAGATCATGTGTCGAACGCTCATCTCAGTACCCACAACTGCAAATGGATTCTCCAGCACAATCCTTCAGGAAATTTTTGACCACATATTTGCCTCCTCTCCTGCAAAACAAACCAATCTTTCCACTCCACAAAACAATGACCACTTCCAGAGATTCTCACATAACGCAAAAGGAAGGGTTAACAAAATACAGAAACCTACTTGAAGCTCTAATCTTATAGCTGAAGATGCCTAAATGAAAGAGAGCAAAGGGTTCAAACCTCAGAGACTTATCTGCCTAAAAATTAACATAGTAATTTTCAGACCAAAAGCTACAATCTTGCAATTATATCTTACAAGAAAAATGGGTAGATGATAAGACTGGCCACAATATAAAATTAAAATAAACTAAAGTAAATAAACTTAGGTCTTGGAAACCTAAGCAGATCAAGCCCAACTTGATCAGTTCCAATGATCTCCAAAAATTAATCTGGTTCTATAGAATGATTCAAAGAAGAAAGAAAAGGATTAATGTCTAATTACACACTTTAAGTTAGCTATGTATAATTACACACTTTAAGTTAAAATGATTATAGCTTTTTTCTCTCTAAAACTCTAATTAAAATGTCAAGAAAGGAAAAACAAAACAGCGTACAGTTTCACAAAAATTCGTTTCATGTTCCCTGGCCAGAAAAAAAAAAATATTTGTGCTTCCAACCAGTGCAATAAAGCAGATGATAAAAACTTTAAGCTTCATTCATTACAGGTGACAACTGCAGATCCGAGTACGCAAATAAAAAATGTATCTAGCAATTGGTAAAATAGAATAGTTCAACAACCTTTCATTCCCTGACTTACCATAATTCACAGAGCCAGCACCATATTCCTAATCCTGAAGTTGCTAGGATTAGAGGAGACAATGAAACTTTCCAGTAATTACATCCCCGATGTTTGTGGATGTGTAGGAAGATAGGGTTGAGGATTATAACCCTCTTTTCTCAGTTCAAGAAGAAGACTCTTGAGCATTGAATATATCTGAGCAGACTGTGGGTGACTTCCATCTGCTGCAACAAACATATGAGTGCTGTTGTTAACCTCGATCCAACTGTACCCAGGAACCTTCTGAACTCCTCTTTCCTTCATCAAACTTCTAACCTTAAGCACACTCCCCATTTTCCAGCATCAGCATGTATATTTGAGAGTAGTATATAATACCCAGAATTTTGTGGTTCTACGTCAAAAAGATGTCTTGATGCCTCTTCAGCAAGCTCAACATTGCCATGGACCCGACAAGCTCCAAGCAATGTTCCCCAGACACCAGAATCTGGGGAGAATGGCATGCTCTTTATTGTTTCAAATGCTTCACTTAAACGTCCAGCACGCCCAAATAGATCTACCATGCAAGCATAATGCTCCAACCTAGCTGGGATCCCATATTCCTCAATCATGCAACGGAAGTAGAAATTTCCATCATCAACTTGGCCTGCATGGCCACAAGCAGATAATATACCAAGAAAGGTGACATGATCAGGCAGGATCCCATTACCCAACATTTCACGAAACAGGACAAGAGAGTCCTGAAGGCAACCGTGACTCCCATAAGCAGAAATAATGCTGTTCCAGGAAACTTCATTCTTCTCTTCCATCATGTCAAACACACGGCGAGCAAGAACTAAGTTTCCACATTTGGCATACACGTCTATCAGTGCACTCTCAGCAAACAGATCAGACCTAAATGCACTTCTAATCATGAAACCATGAATCTCTTTCCCATAATGAAGTGCCGGTAAGTTTGCACAAGCAGAAAGAGCAGCTGAAATGCTTACACAGTCATACTTGGCACCTGCCATCCCCATTTGACGAAATATATCAATGGCCTCTTCTGGCTTGCCATTCTGGGAATAGCTTGTTATCATTGAGTTCCAACATATGGTGTCCCTTTCAAACATTATTTCAAAAACTTGATGAGCAAGATCCAATCTTCCAGATTTTGCATACATGTCTGTAAGCGCACTTCCCAGATGAAGCCTTCCGTCAAGCCCATGCTTGAGGATGTTTCCATGCAATTCCTTTCCCAATTTCAGAGCAACCAAACCAGCACAAGCTGGTAAAACACTTGCCAAGGTTAGAGAATTCGGTCGCATTTTCTCTTTAAGTAACCATCTAAAAATTTCCAATGCATCATTATTCATCCCATTGAGAACGGGCCCTGAAATCATAGCAGTGCACATGACAACATCAGTTCTGGTGCTTTGGTTGAAAATTTTGCGTGCCATATCCACATTCCTGCACTTGAAGTATACATCAATCAGTGCACTTTTCAAGAACACATCCAAAGGCACACAGTGTCTTACAATGTAACCGTGAATTTCCTTACCTTGCTTGAGGCTAGCCAGTTCAGCAACCGATGGTAGAAAACTTGCAAATGTGATTGAGTCCGGTTTGACACTAGAAGAAATCATCGCTTGAAACAAGCGTGAAGCCTCAACCATAAAACCATTTTGTATATACCCAGATATCATTCCGTTCCATGTCACTAAATCAGTTTGTGGCATCATATCAAACAATTTGCGGGCCTCAGACAAGCACTGGCATTTTGAATACATTGCTAACAATGTATTAGCCACTGGAGAATCCAACTCCAACCCAGAAGCAACAATTAGCCCATGAAGCTGAGTACCAAAACCAATCATAGCTTCTGAGGCACAAACAGACAAAATGCAAGCGAACGTCACTGCATTGGGCTTAATTTCACTATTTCTCATTTCCAAGAACATTCCAACAGCATTCTTCGATTCTCCATTTTTAACATAACCATGAAGCATGACATTCCATAAAACACAATCTTTGTGAGGCATTTCAACAAACAAGCACCATGCATCATGGATACAACCATTGTCCACATACAATTGAATCAAAGAACTACCCACAAATATATCCACTCCAAAACAAATAAACTGGATGGTATCATAGATTGCTTTACCCAATCTTACATTATTCACACCACCGCAAGCTTTAATTACACTTGGAAAAGTGTACTTGTCAGGTGAAATTCCAGAACCCAACATCTTAAAGTAAAACAGCAAGGCAAACTCAAAGTAACCCGTCATAGTAAACCCTCTAATCATCAAGTTCCAAGGCAAAGTATATTGCGAATCAAGCTGATAAAAGATGTTCTTAGCATCCACAATGCTCCCACAGAGAAAATACATACCCAAAATCTTTGTACCGACAAGGCTGTTTTTTACAAGTCCACTGCAAATAGCATGCGCATGAACTTGTCTACCTTGTTGGATAAGAGAATGATCACTACAAGCTTGCAAGATTGAAGCAATTTGGCTTGCCACTGCCCCTTCCAGATTAAGGAAGTATTTGCAGTCTGTATGTACGGACTTGGATCTTTGTGATGTAATGGGTATGAAATGTTTATAGATTGGACATATAACTTTCTTGTACATCTCTTTTGTTTTGTAAGAATTGTCTTTGTTTAGAAAGGCCTGGACATATCTTTTTCTCTTTTTGGTTTTCTGTCTATTGGTCCATAGGGTTACTTGAAAACTACGTGGTTGACAACAAATTCTGAAGAAAGATAGAGAATAGAGAACCCACCTTTATCGGATTGCTTTGATGTGTCCTCCCAGCTGCCTGCGCAGACGCTACAGCACCAATAAGTCAACTTAGGATTGTTGCTAGTGCCTATTGTTAGGATTTTGGCTCGTCAAATATGTCCTAGTTGGTTTAGGATTGTTTTAGGAAAATTAGAGGTATACCAATTCTTGTCCTAGAGGGATTAGGAAAGAATTTCAGTTTTCCTTATTCAATTCAGGTTTGGATTTCTAGAAGTCTATTAGGATTTGGATAAATGTAATTTCCTAATCTACTTAGGAATAGGAATCCAATCAGCCTTGGGACATGTAAGCCAACTCTATATCTATAAATAGGGTGTGGCAAGGCTTATTTTAAAGAGAGGAAAACAGCCAGAGACAGCCAAGAGTTTTGAGATTAGTTCTAGGGTTGCAAAAGTTCTGTAATCTCTGATTTCTCTACCTAGAGAAATCACAACTGGACGTAGGCAAAAGTTCTGCCGAGCCAGTATAATTCTTGTGTGTTTCTAAGTGTTTTAATATTTGCTAGTTTAGTCTATTGCCGTCGGTTACATCAAAGAACAAGATCTAGAAGGCGAGTTATTTAACAAGTGGTATCAGAGCCTGGTTAAGGGGTTCTACGATGTCTAAAGGGAAGATGAATGCGGATCTAGGACCTGCGTTAAAGCCCTTTGACGGCAAGGATGACTTCACGGATTGGCAAAGGATGATGAAGAACGTCGATACAAAGAAGATTTGGATGATGCACTCAGCGGTGAGAAGCCAACATGCATGACAGACACAGCATGGACTAAGGTTCTCAAGAAAGCCAAGAGTTCCATCGAGATCCATCTCACAAGATCAGTTCGGTCACACATCACAGAAAAGATGACTGCCCAAGAAGCATGGGAAAAGTTGGAGAATGTTTATATGGGCAAAACCGTGTCCAATAAACTTTTTCTAAAGGATGAACTATTCGGACTTCGATTGGAAGAAGGAGGTGATATTGAAGATCACGTATGCAGTTTCAAAATTGCATAACTAATCTTCAGAAGGTCGAAGAAACTTACAAAGATGATGATATGGCTATCATCTTGCTGAGGTCTCTACCTTCGTCTTTCAAGCATTTTCGAACAACTCTAATGTTTGGAAAAGAGTCCCTGAAGCTTGAAGACGTGATTCAAGCTCTTCACCATATGCTAAACTAGATGATATAACTGAAAGCTCTCAAGGCCTTTATGCCAAAGGCAAGGAGAGGGGGCGGGAAAAGACAAAGGAAAGAAAACAGGCAACAGAGGTAGGTCAAAATCCAAGAAGAAAAAGGAAAAGAAGGAAGGTTGCTTCGAATGTGGTTCAGCCGATCATTGGAAGAGGAACTGCAAGATTTGGAAAGAGAAGAAAGCCAAGAGGGAAGGAAGCTCGGGTTCAGCTAGTGCAATCACCGAGCATGAGAGTGACAGGAGCTTCTTTCAAGTAACATCAGCTCCAAGGCTTTCACAAATTGGATTTTGGATACCGGATGCACTTTTCATATGTGTGCAGTAAGAGAATGGTTCGATACTTACAAAGAAGTCAGCAGCGGGAAGTTTTAATGGGGGACGATTCTTCATGTCCTGTAAAAGGAATCGGCACTGTTCAAATCAGAATGTTTGATGGGATGATACGAGTTTTGGGGAACGTTAGATATGTCCCTAGACTAAGAAAGAATTTGATTTCCTTGGGTACTTTAGATGAGGCCGGCTATGGGTACGAGTCTAAAAAGGGAAGACTCAGGGTAGCCAAAGGATCACTGGTGGTAATGCGGGGTGACCTACAACCCAATAAGCTGTATAAGTTAATTGGGACCACTATAGTTGGGGGAGCAGCTGTTTCTGTAAATCAAGGTATAGAAGACAAGACTGAACTCTGGCATCATAGGCTCAGGCACATAAGCCAGAAAGGGTTGCAAGAATTATACAAGCAAGGCCTGTTGGAAGGCGTGTCATCTTGCAAACTGGACTTTTGTGAATATTGTGTTCTTGGAAAGCAAAGGAAGGTATCATTCACGAGTAGCAGTGCAGATAACCGAAGCAAGGAGCAACTCGGCTATATTCACTCGGATGTTTGGGGCCCTGCACCAACCAAATCAAATGGTGGAGCCAGGTATTTTGTTACTTTCATGGATGATTTTTCTAGGAAGGTTTGGGTTTATTTCATGAAGCAGAAATCCGAGGTTTTTGCAAAGTTCAAGGAATGGAAAAAGAAACCGAGAATCAAACTGGAAGAAAGATCAAGTACCAGAAGTGACAATGGAGGTGAATATACAAGTAATGAGTTTACTGATTACTGCAAGCAAGAAGGCATCACAAGGCACTTTACAAGAAAGAAGAATCCCCAACAAAATGGAGTCTGAGAGGATGAACCGAACTCTCATGGAGAGAGAGAGAGCATGCGATTTCATGCAGGATTGCCTAATAGTTTTTGGGCGAAGTGTTAATCATGCAAGTTATTTGATTAACAGATCACCATCTACAGTTCTCGGTTTTAAGAGTGCAGAAGAGGTATGGTGCGAGAAGTCGGTGGACTATTCCAAGCTCGGGGTATTGGCTGCAGTGCTTATGCACATATTCCAAGCGATGAAAGGTCCAAGCTCAAACCAAAGTCTACACATTGCATATTCTTAGGTTTTGAGAAAGGAGTGAAGGGTTTCAAGCTTTGGGATATCAACAACAGGAAAAAGGTTGTCATGAGATGTTGTCTTTGATGAGACAACCATGCCTCTGAATAAAGTCGAGAGCAGTAGGGAGAAGAAAGACGATGCTGAAATTGAAGCAACAAAGATTCCGTTAATCAGTTCAGACGAAGAAGCAGCTCAGGTGGAGCAAATTGAGCAAGATGCTTTGAATTTGATGGTTTTGAGGAAGAAGAAGAGCATCAGCATCGTTCACCAGTTAGGAATCAGGTGGAGCAAGAAATAGGGCAGATTGAAGGCACTCTAATCCGCCAGACATCCCAAAGGGTTAGAACTCCAACCAACAATCCACCTGCATTCCAGAGATGCATAGCACTGGACAAACCTAATCGGAACAAGAAGAAACCTGACAGGTTTGGGTTTGACCAAGACGAAGTTAATTATGCTCTCAACATTAGTCAAGGAGATCCAACTACTTATCGAGAAGCTATAGCAAGTGATGAGCGAGATAGTTGGATAAGTGCTATGACAGAAGAAATGGAGTCTCTTTACAAGAACTCTGTTTGGGAGTTGGTTCCTAAGCCCAAAGGCAGAAAGCTAGTTGGATGCAAGTGGGTATTTAGGAAAAAGGAAGGACTACATGAACAAGATGCCGTGAGATTCAAAGCAAGGCTCGTGGCTAAAGGGTACTCACAAAAGGAAGGGGTGGATTATGATGAGATTTTTCACCCGTAGTTAAACATACTTCTATCAGATTGCTTTTAGCAATGGCAACTCAGCATGACATGGAGATTGAGCAGATGGATGTGAAGACAGCATTTCTTCATGGGGATCTAGAGGAGACAATTTTCATGGCTCAACCAGAAGGGTTTGTTGAATATGGGAAAGAAAACCTAGTATGTCAGCTAAAGAAGTCCCTGTATGGCCTGAAACAGTCTCTAAGACAGTGGTACAAGAGGTTCGATTACTTCATGCTGAAAATCAATTTTAGAAGATGTTTATATGACTGTTGTGTGTACTATCATGTGTTCCAAGATGGGATGGTCATATTGCTGTTGTTATATGTGGATGACATGCTAATCGCTTGTCAAGACAAGTCTAGAATTCAAGACTTGAAGATGATGTTGAGCGAGGAGTTCGACATGAAGGATCTAGGTGCAGCACAGAAAATCCTTGGCATGGAGATTCAGAGAGATAGGACCGTTGGAAGGATCTGGATATCACAAGCCAAGTATATTCAGAAGGTTCTTGAGAAGTTCAACATGCAAGAAGCAAAGGCAGTTTCGACTCCTTTGGCAGCTCACTTCAAGTTAAGTGGGCAACAGTGTCCTAAGTCCGAGGAAGAGCAGCAAGTAATGGAGAAGGTTCCTTATGCTAATGCCGTGGGCTGCCTTATGTATGCAATGGTATGCACACGTCCAGACATAGCTCAAGCAATCAGTGTCGTTTCCAGATACATGGGAAATCCAGGAAAGCAACATTGGGATGCAGTCAAGTGGATTTTGCGTTATTTGAAGGGTTCTTGGCGACAAAGGATTATGTTTGAGAAGCAAAAAGAAAATGCAAGGGTGTTGGGATATGTGGATGCTGATTATGCAGGGGACTTGGACAAGAGAAGGTCAACTTCTGGTTATGTGTTTACATGCGCAGGAGGACCGATCAGTTGGAGGGCACTACTGCAACCAATTACAGCTTTGTCGACCACAGAGGCAGAGTATATTGCATTGGCCGAAGCTGGAAAGGAAGCAATTTGGCTTAATGGCTTGGTAAGTCAAATGGGGATCACCCAAGATTTTGTGAAGCTGAAGTGTGATAGTCAAAGTGCCATTCACTTGGCAAAGAATCAAGTTTTTTCTGGAAGATCAAAGCACATTGAAGCAAGATATCACAGAATCAGGTTGGGTGGAGTCTAAGGAGATTTGGATTGAAAAGATTCATACATATGACAATGCTGCAGATTTCCTTACAAAGATAGTGCCGGCCAAGAAGTTCAAGCATTGCTTGAACTTGATCAATCTCGTTGATTGATTAAAGTGGAGCACCTCCTCACTTGAGGTGCAAATGAGGCAAGAAGAAGATTGCCAAGGTGAAGACTCTTGAAGATTTCCAGAGCTACTTCAAGGAGGTTCAAAGATACTCTGGGGTGCAACGATCAAGACTTGGTTTGACTCACCAAGGTGGAGATTGTTAGGATTTTGGCTCGTCAAATATGTCCTAGTTGGTTTAGGATTGTTTTAGGAAAATTAGAGGTATACCAATTCTTGTCCTAAAGGGATTAGGAAAGAATTTCAGTTTTCCTTATTCAATTCAGGTTTGGATTTCTAGAAGTCTATTATGATTTGGATAAATGTAATTTCCTAATCTACTTAGGAATAGGAATCCAATCAGCCTTGGGACATGTAAGCCAACTCTATATCTATAAATAGGGTGTGGCAAGGCTTATTTTAAAGAGAGGAAAAACAGCCAGAGACAGCCAAGAGTTTTGAGATTAGTTCTAGGGTTGCAAAAGTTCTGTAATCTCTATTATTAATCAAAGGAGCGGTGATTTCTCTAGTAGAGAAATCACAACTGGACGTAGGCAAAAGTTCTGCCGAACCAGTATATTTCTTGTGTGTTTCTAAGTGTTTTAATATTTGCTAGTTTAGTCTATTGCCGTCGGTTACATCAAAGAACAAGATCTAGAAGGCGAGTTATTTAACACCTATAAAGTGTTAGTAGAAACACGTAAAAATTTGCATAATCCTGAGATAATATCCTCTTATCACTGTCTGTTACCTATTCACCTAATAACACTTTTCGAGAAGCCCCTCCAAAAACCATAAAAAAGTGGTTCACAAACCTAAGAAGATGTTTATTTTAACCTTACAAACAATGTATAAAGAGGTTCTCATTATTTCAAAACGCAGATTTCAAAAAACACTTCCAGAGAAAACCAAAAACAGTTTCTCATATCGTCTTATGTAAAATAGAAATTTTTATTTTTAGCTTAGAAAAACACCATGATTACTGAAGACAATGTTTTGAATTAGTTTGGAAGTTTTAATATCCACCAGATATTCAAGTTACGAGAAATTTGCACATTACTTTTGCTGTTCAAGCAACTATCTCAACCAACGTTGCAGAAGAATTTGGTTCAACTCTAAGAAGGAGGCATGCATGCATAACAGATTCCGACATGGTGCTTCTCAGAGCATCAAACTGTCCGTATAAAGTATACTCACAGAAAAACAATTTCATGTTTCATATTGCCAAACTGTCCAAACCCCAAACAGGCCAGAAAAAAGTGCGCAGGTATGTTTTTGGAAATCCTGCCTTAGTTTACTCCATATGTCCATGTACAAATACAGAAGCAAGTACATAAAAAGTAAGAAATGTTATTTATTAATTCCTTATTTAAAACATAAATTAAATCCCCAAATTTAAACCTATGTTCAACTCTAAATTAAACCTTAAATTAGAAGCTTATATAAACTCTAATCAAATCCTAAATTTGAAATAAATCAGAAACTAAAAGAAGGGAAGAAGAAATACCTGGGTCAGCTGGGGTGAGTGAGCTGTGATTCTTAGAGGAAGAAGATTGTTCCAACAACCCCAGAGAATATTTGGAAATGAACCCTCAAGCCTGTAAGAAACAGGGTTAAAAACAAAACTTGAAAATTGATTGGGGCTAGAGAAAATATTTCAAATTTCACGTGTGATACTGGGGAGGGTTAGAAGAAAATAGAGCAAGAAATTTGATTAAAGAAGTTCAAAAGACAGAAACGAAAATGGCCAACTCAATGAATTGGCTTCAAGGTTGTTCTTAAGTAAATTCATCTAAAACCCCTTCAACAAAATAATCCCTAAAACCTTGTTCAAAAACAAAAATTTATCCCTAAAACCCATCAATCAATTGAACAAAATTATAAAATAACCAATTTCTACTTTTTTTTGTCTGATTTTTCAGTAAAATTTCTGCAAATTGTATAAACTCATTCAACAAAAGAAAAACCCAGACTTTTGTAATGCCCAATAAGCATACAGCACTCATTCAATAAAATAAACAAAAAAAGTTAACAAATCCATACCTGATGCTGAGGAGTGAAGTTTGAACTTTTGTTAAAGGAGATAGAGATACAAGGGGAGTTTGAGGTTGGATTGATTTTGGTGTAAAGGAGGAGAGAAATCCGTCTTTGCGGAAAAATGGCGGGATGGGAAAACGATGAAGTGAAAGAGTCGAAGCTTTCAAGCTTTCAAAACGCGGCGTTTGCTTAAAATTAGAAGAAGAAACCGATACATTGAGTGCTTCTCTCATGCTAGCCTGAATTAATCAAAAAAGAATTTCTATAGCATGGTTAGTAAATTCACCTACAATACTTATTTTATTCACACATATACGTTTTTTTTTTATAAATACCGTGGTTTTTTAAAATATTTTTCATAGATAGGGACAAAGCAGATAGACTGACCAAGTTTGGGATTGCTGTCACTTTTAAAAAAAGTTGTTTAACTGGCTTTGAAAATAATTAGTTATAAAGTAAAACAGCTCCGTGTTTGGTAAACAATATTTTTAAAGTGCTGTTAGTACAAAAAGCAGTGTCAAAACCGTTTGGTAAGTTTTAATATAAAATTGTTGTAACTATGAATAATGACTAAAATAGACATGATGTTAAAAGTGTTATGTACTCATCATGTGGTAGTAGTGGTAGTGATGGAGTGGAGGTGGTGGTGGTAGGGATGGCGCTTGTAGAGGTGGTGGTAGTGACAGCATGGTGGTGGAGGTGGCAGCATGGTGGTGGTGGTGGTGTTGGTTGTGGAGGTGGTGGTGGATGTGGAGGTTTTGAAGGAGGTGGTGGTTGTGGTGGTGGTGGTGGTGGTGGTGGAGGTGAAGGTGGAGTTGGTGGTGGTGGTTGTGGTGGTAGTGGTGGTGGTGGTGGTGGTTGTGGTGGAGTTGGAGGTGAAGGTGGAATTGTTGGTGGTGGTGGTGGTGGTGGTGGGTTGGTGGTGATGGAGGAGGTGGTGGTGGAGGAGGTGGTGGTGGTGGTGGTGGCGGTGGCGATGGCGGTGGTTGTGGAGGTAGTGAATGTGGTGGTGTAAGTGGTGGAGTTGGATGTGGAAGTGGAGGTGGTGTTATTTTTAAAATGAATGATGGTATTTTGGGAATTGAAAAATTCATTAAAGGTTTATCTCGCTTCTTTTGAAAGCGCTTTGAAAAGCAACATAACTTAGCTTCAAAATGTCAAAAGCTACTCGCTTTAAAATAATCGAGATATTTTATTTTTACAAACACCTAAAACTGCTTAACTAAAGTGAAGCAGGTTTTTAGCGAAAAAAAGCAATCCCAAACGGGGCCAATGACATGTCATACTAGAATAATTTAGCATAAGAACATATTCATATCGAGAACATGACGGAAGCATAAGATAAAAATGAATCTATCATCTCCCAATAAGATTAAAATCAACAATAATAGAAGCGATAGACGAAACACAAGTCCATATGAAGAGATCATTTAAGTAGGAGAAGTAGTAGTTCCAGTTCACGCGAAGAGATCATCTACGTAAGTACCAAATTTTACAAAAGAAAAGTGGAACCATGTTTAGTACTGTATGAAAAGAAAAAATAAAATCTCCCTTGGCATCATCTGAGAAGCACAATTAGACTTCAAAGGGAATCTTAAAAACCAATAAGATTATTATCATCCAATTGTTACAAAATACGTTACGTACCTTATATGGACCAAATGATAAATGCCCTTTTACTAAATTTACTATTGGACTAGTAGGGTTGACAATGGGTCGTGTCATGTCGTGTCCTGTCTGGATGCTCAACTCAAATCCAATCCATTTAATAAACGTGTTCGAGTCATGTTAAATAGATTACTAACATGTTTAAGAGGAGGCTGAATTCAAAATACATATGAGAATTAGACTAAGGATATCGACTTAGGCTAAGGACTTTCATTTGGGTGGGATGAAATCTACTACCCTATACCACATATTTATTATTATTAATAAAAATTAAATAGTAAATGTGTCAATTAGGTCATTTCGAGAGTTGGTGGGTTATCTTTAAATTCACTAGTTTATTAAGAGCGTTTCCAACGGTTGCCCAAGCTAGGGAGGAGGGAGCCCAAGCCTAGGTTTTGCGTTCAGAGGCCAAATTTGCTGAGCAAGAGGTGGGTCCCACTGAAACCGAGGCAAGCAGAAGGTGAAATGAGCCCGAGGGCTCTTGGCCTTGATCGCGTCAACACACAGGTTTGAATTTTTTACCTTAAACTTCCTTGCGCTAGTGTCGGCCTTGCTTTACGCGGTAACACCTACCACGTGGCGTGTTTGGTCACTCAATCTTTTTTTTCCTCCAATCCAAAGGCTACCCTTTTTTTGGCTTAAAAATTCTTGAAAAAATTTGAAATTATTTTTTTAATTACCAAAAAATTCTGGAATCTTTTTCTATAAATACCTACCAATGTTGTTCACTTTTTTCAACATCAAATCCTCATACATTTTCTTCTCCTTCTAATATTATTCACTTTCTACACAAAAATTTATTCACTTTCAATTTTCATTTTTATTCACCATCTTATGGCATCTTCCATCAAAGCTGGAGGGACGTGGACAACCATTGAAGATGTTCTGTTGTGTGAGTGTTGGGTCCAAGTTGGTCAATGTCCGATCACGAGCAAAGAGATGAAATTCTCTCATATGTGGAGAAAAATTCATGTCGAATTTTGTGAAAGATCGCGTTCAGCTCATACGGAAATGGCCTTGGCTAGTAGGTGGAAAATTTTGAATAAAGAGTTGGGGAAATGGAGAGATGTGTTGGCAAAAGCAAGGGACAACCATCGAAGCGGCGAAAATCTTGGCAATGAGGTAAGTTATTGGTAATTTTCGTTTTGTATTAAATTAGTTGTAATTCTTGTCTTTTATTTAATTACTAGTCTTTCGTAATTAGTTGTATTGCTTTTCTTTTAGTGAATAAAGAAATCATTCAATAGAATACCTTTTTATTCAACACATTGCATACATCAAACTAAAGCATAATAAAAAAATAAATAAAAAACACAACGTAAACGTAATTAAAAATAAAACACAACCAAAGCAAATTCAAAACAAAAAACAAGTAAAGCATACATCACCACAAAGTAAAATTAAAAACAAAGCATCTTCACTTTACTTCATTCACCGTCATTGCCTCTAACCGCCCATAAGTGCTCCATCAAGTCAACTTGACATCATTCATGAATATAAGACAATTGCATCTCCGTATATCGATCAATCATAAGGTTCATGAAACGACCGTTCCTAACCAACGGTTCATGCTCCAGTGGTTGTCCATTTATTCCCATGGGCCTTTCATAAATTCTTGTCAAGGTCGTATTCATGGGATCAAGTTTGAATACGTCTAGAGCATCATAATCATACTCATCCTCCACAATCATATTATGGAGGTTGATGCACGTCATCATAATGCTCCAAAGCACTTCCTTATTAAACATACGTGCATCACCCCTAATAAATGCTCACTGAGCTTAGAGGATACCAAAACACCTTTCGACATATTTTCTGTAACCCTCTTGATATGTAGAAAATAAATTTTCCTTCTCCGATAGGGGATGCAGAATTGATTTGACAAATGTGGTCCACCTCGTGTAAATGCCGTCTGCTAGATAATACTCATTCCAGTAGACGGTATTGTTGATTTCATAGGTGATATTTGGGGCTTCACCTCTCAAGATATCATTGAATACTAGGGATTGACTCAGCACGTTCAGGTCGTTTTGAGATTCGACTACTCCGAAAAAGGCATGCCAAACTCATATATCGAATCTAGCAGCGGCTTCGAGAATGATACTTTTTTGCCCTTTCCTATTCCCATAATCTCCTTGCCAGACAGTTGAGCAATTCTTCTATTGCCAATGCATACAGTCGATGCTTCCAATCATGCTTGGAAAACCTCAAACTTCAGCTTTCTGTGGAAGCCATTTGGGAAGATAGTCACTGGTGTAAAGAGTTTTGATTGGATCACATAATCTGATCAAGCTCTCTAGAGTAGTGGACTTCTCTATCCTAGCAATCTCATCCACCTGATCAACAGATGTACCATACACCAGCATTCGATATTAGCTGTAAGCTTTTGCTCTGGAAGAAGCCTTAAAACCCCAACAACATCACACTTCTGAGCGAAGTATGTATCGTAATTGCAAACATCATGCATAACTTTTGAACAAATGAGGTTGCATTCTATATCGCCCTCGAAAATCAACATTAGAGTACATAGAATTTGGGATAAAGTAATGCCTATGTCTGTCCACGTTCGAGCCACGACCGACTTATGAACCACGGTGGCAGCCTTGCCTTGATAGATCAAGCATACCCACTGCACCCTTTTTTCTTCAACTCGTCTACACCTTTTTTCTTTAATTTCTCGCTCTTGCCTATCCAAGCATCTCGTTATGTCTGACATTGAGAGTGGAGTATGAAATCTAAAATATGAGAAATGAAAAGATAGAGAAGATCTGGTGTGAGAGGTATGAGTTGAGCCTCTAGTTTTATAAAGAAATTTAGAAGATAGAGATGACACGTGACGTAATTTTAAGGGTGAAAATCTTATATGAAATCTGATATTTGTATTTTATAATAAATATCGACACGTGACACCCAAGAATCTTATCCTAAAATCTTATCTGAAATTTGAGATTTATTTTTTAATAAATATCGACATGTGACAATGAGAATCTTATTCGAAAATTTTATCCAAAAATTCATTTGAATTCTGAGATATGAATTTTATAATAAATATTGACGAGGAATCCAAAATCTTATCAGAAAATCTTCTAAAATTAATTATTTAGGTATAAAAATAAAAATAAAAGTAAAGTGAATAATATTTGTCATTTATGTGATATAGTTAAAACACTTTTGTCTTTGAAATTATACTATTCATATAAATAGTATCAGCCTTGTCTCTCTTTGTCCTTTGTCATGACAATTGGGTGGTGTCATGACGAGTTGATCCGAATTTCACCGCAATTTTAATTGTGTTAATTGAGCAAATAAAAGCAGGATACGGACAAGAACCGTTAGCGCAAATTCCCCTATTTGGCCTAAGACCTTGTGGTTTACCATCGATGATTGGGTAGCGGCTGGACATGAGGAGGAGCAGAACCACTGCTTTGGGACAGAATGATACAGTTACAGTGGCAACTGTGGCATCCTCTACACCTTGCACCAAAAAAACCCCTTGGAAATTTTAGCAGACCACTAATTTGCTTTCTATCTCCCCATACTCTTCTCAGTTGCACCAATTCCAAATCCAGCTTAAGCTCCAAAGTTTCTTTCAAGTGCTTTTGTAACAAAACTGAAAACACCCATGAAGCCTCTTCTCAGGTTCAACTCCGCTCATTTTTCTTTTTGAACTTCTCTTTTTTATATATCTGATATTTTCTCAGAGGATTTTTATGCGTTAATGGTGAATTCATTGTTACAACTGGCCTGTCAACCATATTCTTTTGGGTTCTTTGGCTTTTTTTGTTCTTGAACCAAGCATGAAATGAAATGGGCTTCTTTGTGATTCTAAATTGTAGGGATTCTCGGTTTTGGCAGCAGATGCTCCATGGGACCATGGAAGTTTATGGAGCACTATGGCTTTCTATATGTTCAGTTTGCACATTCCTCTGAGTTTTGGAGGGTTGTCTGTGGTTGCTCATGTATTGCGTGAACCCATTCTTGATCCACAGATAGAGGTGAGTTTGTTTCTTGATTTGTAAGATCGACCTGGCGCAAAAATGCCTTTTTACACTATTCGATTCTCGGAAGAATGGGAAATGTTAGAGGATACTTACACAAAATGCTTTACCGAGAAGGGCGATCTTACTTCCCTTTTCATCATTTAACATTGAAATGTAGGTGTCGTTTTTCGGGGCTGAATTTGGATTTGTTTGTCTTCTGTCCTTGTGTATGGATTGGCATATGCTTTATTGAGGCTAATGAACCACCCTATAATCAAGTAGCCCATCCAGTCCTCTCTTTACATCAAACTTAGGATTCAAAACTCAAAAACGTGACAATGGTTACGAAAGTACATGGTTCTGTAATGCAGAGATAGGAATCTCATCAGCATCTTCGAAGTACCAATTGAAATTTGAAACAAGCAACAATTAGCATCTCGTGGCATAGCATTGTTCTCACGCCCATAAGATCTGTAGTTCAGTAGATAACTCTCTTAGTAATGGGATTTCATGGATTCTGTTCTGCACTGATACCTAATTTGGGCAAGTTCATATATGGACTGTCTAGCATTTGAACAAACTTTAGCCTTGCATTAATAAAGTTGCACACTTATAACGCATGTTGGTTTCCTTTTTTGGATATTGCAGGCAATATCATTGCTTGGAGCTCAAATTTTAGAGCTCATTGCAGCTCTAGTTCTTCTGCAGAGCACTGCTAAGCCACAATATAAGTTTGTGGATTTCTTTAAAGCTAACAAAGTATCAGAAGAGAGGAGCTGGCTGTTGGCATCAGCTGTAGGATTTGGGTTTCTATTCATGTTGGTTTTCCTTACTTCCTTCCTTGCTGATAGTGTTGTTGGGCCCAAGGTTCGCTTGATAAATTTAACTGCTTATGGTTTTCTGCTCTTGTTATAATATTTCATGTACTTTCTCATCCAAGAAAAAAAAAGGCAATCAGAAACTGGGATAAGTACCTTTTTCTACAATTGGCTTTATTTTTCAGAACTGTACGTTATTATTATTTTTTTTTCCCCTAGAGCATACGTCTATAATGTCATACAAATGATAGAAGGTACAATGATTAAGGTATCCAAATATAGTAAATAAATGGTTTTTGAGAATAATACAACCAATCTGATGATGGATGAGATCTCATAGGAATTAATGATGAGTTGCAGGAAGGAGGTTGTATCCTTCATTTCACATGATTCATAGTGCATAGAGAATTTGAGAGATGAAACTGTATAGGGGACTGATTCTCATTGACTTGATAACTCTAGGCTCACAATGGTTTCACTAGCCAAAACTGAACAAACTGACAACTGGTCTGATGACTCGGTTTGCTGTGATGATACAGCAGCTAATATAAAATGGTTTAGTGCTTGATAAAATGTTTCTGATATTAATTTTAATTTGATTTCACTATTTATGAGTAAGTGGCTGTGGTTTGATTTTAACTAGTTTAGAATCATATAGTGCTCGGTAGAAGAGGCTTTTACAATTGGAATTAAGGATTTTCCACCTAAGTTAAAATGATCTCACAACTGCATCAGACAACAAGTAAAACATGTTTTGAAAGGGCCCAAGAATAATTGAATAAGGGGATAAAGGCCTAATCTAACTCACTGGAAATTTCCCAAATCAATCTTGCATTGAAATTAGAAAAAGATTTCTTGATTTAGTATATCTCTTATTTCGTCGTTCTTGACCCTTTTCAATCTACATGTTCCAATGCAATTTAACCCTTAACTCTAAGCAGTTGCTTCAACAATGTGTATCATCTGAGTCCTTAATGCAAGTAAAAAAACTTCCAAAGAAGTTGGCTCATTTTCTGGCTGTTGTAGAGTTTCCTATAAATTGTTTTTGCCTTTTCAAATTGTTCTCAAGTTCTTATTACAGCTCATTTATATTTCTCTAAATAAATATATCATTGATTTAGTAATTTTATGGAAACTCTGTTCCTCTTTCAAGTATTTATTTTGCACCATATCATTGCAGGCTATAAACAACCCTGTACTCAAAGAAATCCTGGTAAGCAGCAACATCTCAAAAGCTGCTTGCGTCCTTGTATATTGCATTGTAACTCCCGTGCTGGAAGAAACTGTTTACAGGGGATTTTTATTAGCGTCGATTTCGTCCGCTATGAAATGGCAGTCAGCAGTTTTGATAAGCTCAGCTATTTTTAGTGCAGCTCACTTGTCTGGTGAGAATTCCTTACAGTTGTTCATCATTGGTGTGTGCTTGGATGCTCTTATTGTTGGACTGGAAACTTGAGATCACCCATTTTAATACATTCCCTGTACAACGCCATGACTCTAATGATAACATTCTTATCTTGAATTTCACATTTAAGTCTCCACACTTCTTTCCTGTTTCTTGAAAGTGAACCTTCTTTCATTTCTTAGGAGTCAGGTAATTGATACTATGGCTTTGAACTTAACAGTGCTCACTTGATTTTCTGATCAATGTTATTAAATCACACAATTGGTTTGAGCCTCACAATATGCAATCACATAGTTGAATCTGTCAGTTTTGATACTAGAAACAGGCATAAGACTCTTCTCCACTAGTGCATTTTCTAATAAATGAAAAACTAGGCTCACATAAAATATTACTGAATAAACATGAATTGCATATTCTCCTCCCTTTTTGATTCCTTCTTTGGTTATCCTTGAAAGCCAAGTCTTGAAGTTGGTTTTGCCACCCAATCAGAGATGGATGCCATAACATAGGATTGTCATGATTCTTCAGGTCAACTGAAGATCATCGCGAGTGATTTCATATCGTCTAGGCTTCAACTAGCCCAAGAGCTTACTTTCCTTCTCTGTTTATTCTTCTCTTCAAGATTTCTATGGCATTTAGCATTCAACTCTCCGAATCCACATACGCAGTCATGTTCACCATAGAATGTCATGTATGCTAAAATTTCTAGCAGGGTGAAAATACTGTGTTTTTTTCTTGCTGTAGTTGTGAACTTGCAGGCCAGCTAAACTTGAATGTTGATAGATGACTAGACCGCTGGTAACAGTGATATTCTGGGCATGTCCTGTTCATTCTAGAATTATGCATGCAAATAGGAGCCTTAATGTAGAACAGGCAGACGTTTAGCCCAGAAAGTTTTATTTGGTTGAAAGCCGACAAAGTTTAATAATGTAGTAACATTATAAAATACAATGACCCACACCAAAAAAATAACACACAATATATAGTTAATAATTCTTATTAATTCTTAATAACTTAGTGCTTCTCAACTTAGCGCTTCGACAGAGGAGATTCTTCTTCTTCTTCTAGGTCGTTGCTGTGACTTCCAGCAGCTAATAGAGCTACCAAATAAAAGGGATAATAGGTGATGTAATGAAAAGTAGGTGTTGTATTTGGAAAGAAGAGTGGGCTGAAAAGTATGAAGACACTGTAAAGAAAGCATATTCCGATGACCAGCACCACGATCGAAAGCCAACGAAGGTTGCTTACGACCACATAAACGCCAGCCATAAAGGCTAAGGACAGCATGCCAAGCGCAATCCCCAGCAGAGGCATTACCAAACGAAGAGCTGTGAACACCAAAATTAGGTCTCCCACTTGTGCCCAAATGAGAGTAACTGCAACGAAGATGGAGCTATACATAGCTATGGTGTTACTGATCACAAACACTTGGAACATAACCTTGGTTAGCAAGGTTGCTTTGCCCTCGTGAGGACCGGAGTTATTGTAGCCACCCGGCATTGTGAAACCAGCTGCAAATGTCACTGTAGCTACAAGTGTAGTTACCAGCAATAGAGTGTTCACCCTGTCCTTGTAACTTTCCTTGTTAGGAAACTGTAACTCCATGCGGTCTGCTCTACAAGAATTTATAATTTCATCTCGGACATCTTGACTCATAGTTGCGACATGTCCATCGTTGTCTCCTACATCATCTTGCTGTGGACTCTGCACATTTGTCCGCAAGAGAACATGCAGAGGCTGAGCTCGCTGCGCACCGCCAGATTTCAGTGCTACCCATGTTAGCCTCTGTATGGTGGGACAGAAAAATCATATTCATTGTCAACAAAAACGAAACAGATGATATAAAATAGAACTGGGCTACTTCCCCTAAAACAAATATAGCAGACTTACCCCATGAAATGAAGCAACAGCTTCCATAGTGCACTCTGCAATGTCAAGAGCTGTCATGCCTTCATTGTTCAAAACCGTTAAGTTGGTCTTTTTGTCCCATGTGAAATATTTCACAACTCTTGGATGCCGATAAATTGTTGCCAAATGTAAAGGGGTATTTCCCTCCTTATCCTGTTGGTTTATCAACATCTGAAACCCATTACCTTCTCTTAGAAAATAGTTAACGAGGGCATGTTTTCCAAACTTTGCTGCAAGATGGAGTATATTTTGGCCATCTGAGTTTGGCAATTCCTTCGAAGCTGGAAAATGTCGAAGCAGCTCTTCAACAATCTTGTCATGACCTTTGCTTGATGCAGAATGGATCGGGAGGAAGCCACTAGTATCTGCTTGATTAGAGTCAGAGGGACATTTGTCCAAGAAGAAGCGAACCCCTTCGAGATAACCAGTTGATGCTGCATAATGAAGTGGGGTCCTTCCTTTCTCATCTGTTACGTTGATGGTAAATCCCATGGTTGATATTATCTCCAGGAGCTCTATCATCAATAATTGAATCAAGTATACAGATTCAGAATGATATAATTACAATGAATTTGTTTTTTTCCCCTTGGGTAAATGTAATACGAATGGAATCTTTTGCAGTTTACACAAGTTTTGACAAAAAATTTAACCTTTAAATTAGAATGAATTGAAAATAGTTTTTTATTCATCGTCCTTATCCTTTTTAGTCTCTTCCAATGATGTTCTCTTAGTATTCTTGCTATTTAGAGGATCTACAATCATTCTCTTCATTTTTTAGTTAAAATTTAGCTAAAAGCACAGAAACGCTATTTTAGGAGCTCTCTATCAAATTTTAAGTTCAATCTTACAACCTAGTTTAAGGAATCATAAATGCTTTAATTCTTTTTTAATTCAACATAAATGGTCCATCTTCTCTATATAATTATAATAATAATAATAATAATAATAATAATAATAAAGGGCAATAGTTTAAAATATTTATTAAATAAGACAGCATTAAATTATTGGGAGCCATTAAGAGTTCATTCTCTCTCCTCATATTTAGGAGCTCCTAAAGGTCTCCCTATTTTAGGAGCTGGATAGGGAGCATAGTTGGAGGTGGGTTTTCTCACTTACCCCCTAAATTCTATCTAAAGAGGTGGTTTAGGGAGTCCATTGCGGGTGTTCTTGGATCTGGCCACTTAATTCTTGCGTTGGTCACAGACTCAGTCCAAGCCTCGAGACTCCAAATCCAAAATTCACCAAAAAATCATCTTAATTCCAAAAAAATCACCGAAACATACTACGTACGATCTCTTTATAACATGCACTTTCATTTCGTGATCTCATATTCGCAATTTAACCCCAAAAAATTTCATTTCCAAGTTACACATAAAACTGAAAAATGAAAACTAAAATCAAGTACACAACAGCTTTTGTTCAACTTTCACTTTTAATTTGTTTTGAAAACTAAAATTAGTTTCCAAACAAGTTTTCAATTCTTAGTTTTTGAAAAATGTAAACTGAAAACTAAAATGATTATCAAACAGACCCTTAATTACATATTATATTGTTTTAAAATTGGGTCATAACTGGTTTGATTTAAGGAATTAAGCATGGCTATACGAAACTAAAATATAATGAAACACAGATTTTGGGCATCAAGAGCCAGTTCAATTGCATCTACTAAGACACAAACAACCTATAGCTAACACTTGTCATTCTTCAAACCCATCATAACTCTATATTCCAATGATATATCAGCAAATTGTTGGTGTAGTGGCTCGATACAAGATATGATGTGAAAGTCCCACATCGAAGAATACAACAATAATCTACAGTTCAAATATAGGTGCTCCAATCCTAATTGCACCGAGGTCTTAAGTTAAAACCACACACCTAGTGTCCATTAGGCCTAACCCAACCCAAGTATTGTGCTTAGGTGGTTAAGGTGTGGACAATCTCGGTGTATGGTTTGTTGAGATCTTCATCTTGTGAGATAGATTGTAAAGTGAGGAAAAATGTGTGGTAAGTTTTAGAAAACTTAACATTCTTTGATTTGAATTAATTTTTACAAGGATTATCTTTCATTAATGATCTAACAAGTACACAGTTCGGATTGTGAGATAGATTGTGAAGTAGGGTAAAAATGAGTGCTTAGTGCCTTATTAACTTACTAATCGGTTAGTGCTTGAGCGCTCTTGTTTGTATATTATTAACGCTCAAGAAAAAAGGATCACATTTTTTGTGCTTGTGGTTTGACCCATTTTCCACTTAGTCTCTGTCATTTCAATTTGGACAATTTTAGTGTTGTAGTTTTGTTTAGTTAGCAATAAAGTTCTAAAACCCTTATATATTTTCTTTTAATAAGAGCGACAGTCTAAATTATAAGGGGGAGGGGGGTTTCTCATACACACAATATCAAAGTGCATGGGGTTCAAACATAATACCACTGGTCTACAAGTCAAGGTCCTTTTATACTAGGGTAGATTCTGATGGCTTCACCCTTATATTGTTAAAAAAAAAAAAAAAACGATATTCTTACAATGTAGGTTGATTGCAAATATTTTGCAAAACAAAACATGTAGTGGTCACACATTGCTACAACAAATTTTTTTTTTTGGAGGACCTTTATTATTGAAAGGGGTGATAATATATTAAACTTACACTGTAATGACCCGATCCTTAATTAATTCTTAATTATTATTTTATTCAAGGAAATGACTAGAATACCCTCGGAATATTTTATTAGGTTAAAAGTTGACTTTTACACCAGAAAAGAATTTGGGAATTTCGATTATGCTGTTGCGTATAGCGCGATGAAATGAGTCCGTAGACGCGTAATGGGCCCAAATCCGAGTTGTAACGAGAGAGATACGATTAAATTACGTTGAGGAGCAAAATGGTAATTTCTTTGGTGCGACAGAACACCTCCCACCCCATTTTTCAGTTCAGCGGTGGCTTTCAAAAGCCACCGCCGCCACCACAGCCACGATTGTACGGATCGGACCCAAATGGGCAGGGCAGCCTCCCCTTCCCTTCCCGGTCAAGCTCTGCCGTCGAAACCACCGAATCCACTTGGAAAGAACCTAAGAATAGGCGGTTTCGCTCGAGATTTCCAGCCGTTCGTCCTCCGTCATCCGGCCACCATTTCCGGTGATCCAGGTATGGAAACTCATTTATTTCTCGAGCCCTAGCTGTTGGTTGGGTAGGATTTCAGAAATTTCAAGCGTAGATAACTCGATCTTGGATCCAAAGTGTAGCCGGATTTCGGGTTGAGATTTCGGCCAGTTTTTGGGGTAGGTCCAAGAACAAAAGTGATTCCAAATAGGGTGTTACACCTAGTGTAGGAGTATTGAGCCGTGATTTGGAGATTTTTCGGCGAAGCATTATCACTTTAGGAACCACACTCTACCGGCGCGTGTGGCGGTGCGTGGGCAGTATGGTGGGAACCACATTCAGTCCTAGAATAATCCCTTGGTCCTCACAAGCGTGTGGGTACTCGCGGATTCCAATTCGAATAACGTTTGAACCCTGAACGGATCTCGCCTAGGGTGTGATTTTCGGGTTAGCTATGTTTGAGCTTTCGGATCGTAGTTATTTTCAGATATATTGATATAGGTAATTCCAGGATCGTTTAGAATTCGACGGATTGTGAAGCGGAGTCCCGGTTACTCCAGAAATGCCAACTCTAGGGCTAGGTTTATAGTAATTGTCTAATTGTGCGATCAGGGGTAATCCGACCGTATGATCGAGACCAAACTCCCGAGACATGTGTCCTAGGCATTTTGGAACCTTTAGGGGACTCCTGAGTCATGAGGTACAAGGTTGCGGCCCGGATAGAAGCAGTATCTCCTAGGCCCGCGAGGAGGGTATTGACAGATATTAGTGAAGTGACGAATCAGAATTAGATGAAAGAATTACGTGTGGCTTGATCCCTCAGTAAGGGTACATAGGCAGCCTGAGGTTACAAGGTGCAGCCACGAGGTTAGGTAGTAAAAGGTAGTCTAGTTAAGTTATTAAGAAATCTAACACTGTTCTGGGGATGTTATAAGAATTGATTTGAGTGTCGTTAAGAGAATGATTTATTCGACTTTTTGAGTCTGGAGGCCAGAGTATTAGGTTGTTTGATTTCTTAAATATCTTTAAGTGCATGTTGAACGATTGTGATACATTTATAAATGTTTGTTGACAGGTGGAAACTTTTGAGAAATGTTCAATTTACAAGGGAGATTTTGCCAAATTTTCAGTAGAAGTCTAGCTAGTAGAAAACTTGGGTTTTTAGTTAGAGGGATAGTTTAGTCATTTGTGCCCGGCATTCGCCAAGTGTCGGACACACACAGAGTTCGGCTCAGATTCTGAAGTGGAATTTGGGTTAGTTCCTTTCATACACACACTACACGGATGCTATGACTCGAACCTAAGACTTTTCTTAGGGGACAATTGCTCCAAACCACTACACTAGTCGGTCCTTTGTATAAATTTCATAAATTAATTTGACAAAACTTATGATTTGTACTTGATTGCAGACCAAAAGAAACTATAGGATAGACTTGCTGAAATTGAAATGATGACAAGCAAAATGAAAAGGATTTTTAGGTCTAATGGTTCCTGAACTTTGATCTGATTCTTATTTTGGTCCTTCAATTTTCAAAACCATTCCTGTGGTCCTTCAACTTCAATTTCATTAAGACAAATGGTCATGCCATCAATTTTGTTATCTTTTCGGTTAAATGCAGGGGCAAAATGGTTTTGTTTTTTTGGGTATTATTTTTAATTTCCACCATCTGAATATTCCTTTCACCCAAAAAATTAAAAATAAAGGCTAAAAACTAAAAAAATTTATTCTTATCCTCGCCATAGCAGCCACAACCTCTTCAACCCAATCCCACCTAAACACACACAACCCACAACAACCACCAAGGCTTCCTCACCCTCACCATCCCACCCAGTGCCAACCCCTCTTTCCCCATGATGAAATATTCAAAAAAAAAAAAAAAAAAAATTCATCAACAAAATCGAGGATATGATATAGAGTGAGAGGCAGAGAGGGTGGGTATGGTTTAGGCGGGGGTGTGGGTTGTGGGAGCGCCATCAGTTGTTGCCAGGATAGTGGGTTAATTAGCTCAGGGTGAGGTGGAGGTTGACCATGGCTTTGTTGGATTGGAAGAAGGGAGATATATCATTGCTCGATTGTTGGTGGGTTTTCATGGGCTTGGCTTGGGAAAAGAGGGAGGGAGATATATATGTGGGGAGTGCGTGTGGGTTTGGGTGCTCCAGAAACTGCCCATGTACACAGAAGTGAAGTAGTTTTCAATTTTGACCTCAACAGTACACCATGTGCCATGCATATGCTCAAATTTAACATTAAAAAGTTAACAAAATTGATGGCAGGACAATTTTTCGTAGCGAAACTGAAATTGAAGGACCACGAGAATGATTTTGGAAATTGAGGAACCAAAATGCGAATTAGGTCAAAGTTCTAGAATCATTGAACGTAAAAGCCTAAATGAAAAATAAGTCAAACTAAAACGTAATTTGCCCAAAACTAAAAATTGCATTGATTGAGCCTTGACAAGGATTTGTGTGGCATAAAGGAAGTGGACTGCATGGATGCTAAATGGGGAATCTTTTTCACATATGGGCTCAAAACTTTAAGGGTATGCAAGATCTAATTCAATCCGTCCAAATCGACCGATTCAATTCAATTTTAATTGGTTTTGATGATTTGGCAGATTGGATTGGATTTGTAATGTTGAAAACTGAAATGATTGGATCAGATAATGGACTTATTTGTGAGAATTCAAACAAATCCAATCTAGTTAGTTTCATTGTTATTTTGCTCGTGTTAGTATTTATAATTGAAAATTTTATGAACATTTTAAGTCATTTGATGGAATTATGTTTAGTATATTATAAAACCAAAATAATTTTCTCTAGTATTTCATTCATATTTTACATTTACATCTATTAATATTTTTGTTAGATTAAATCTAACGATAAATGTTTCATATTTCATTATTGTCTTTTTTCATTATCAAAACTGATCATCCAATCCAATTCAATCTAATATCAATTTAATCATATTGGATTGGATTTAAACCTCTGATACGATTAGATTTGACTGGAAAAATCACAACCAAACTAATCATGCAAGCATCATAAATACATGCAGGCCAACGAGGTTTAGCTCAGTGGAAAAGAATATTGATTTGTTGATCAGTGGTCACAAGTTCAAACTCCTTTGACACTGGTAGTATATGTGAGAAAACTCACTCCCCTTCCTAACCCTTTCTAACTTCGGTATAAAAAATAAAAATAAAAATAAAACTTCTTTATGTTTTTTTACTGAACCAGAAAATAACTTCGTAAAAATAATTGAAAAAGCATGGAGACTTGATGGAACAATTAAACTTAGCTGATTCCATGTGTTCAGTAATTGAAATTTCAGAAGAAAAATACCTTTGTTCTTGGCCAGAATTGCAGCATGCAATGGGGACTTCCCTTCCACCGCCAAGTTCCTAGGCGACCGGTACCGTTGACTTATACACTTCACAATTCGAACATCCCCTGCTCGAATGGCCAGATACAAAGGTGATTTGCCTTCCTTATTTGCAGAAAATGAAACCGGACGGTCATGATCTGGATCGGCCACGATCAAATATGTTGCCACTTCTTTGCGGCCATTAATCAGTGCTTCATGCAAAGCCATGTTTTCCTCATCATTTTTCATCCTCAGCAACCGCATGCGGTCGTTTTCAATATCTGTGGCATTGCTTTCACCTGAACCTGGATTCCTTGATGACATATCATTTTCAATATCCGTTGCTTCTCCTTCACCTGAGCAGAGATATTTTACCATATCTAGATTCCCATCTCTGGCCGCAAGATGGAGCGCAGTGTCTCCTTGAAAGTTTTTCTTGAACAAAAGGGGCTTGTGAAGTTTTACGATCTCAGTTGCTAGAATTTCATGGCCGAAGCTCACAGCTATGTGAAGAAATGTGTTTTTCAAGGGGCTTAGTTCGCAGAGTAGCTGGATGTCAACATTTGCATCATTTGTACTCTCACGCTTGCCCACAGTCACTAGAAATTGATCTAGCCTCCCCTCAGATGCACACTTGTACAGCTTCTGGTACGGGTCTGCTATTTCGTCAAGGTTCTGGAGTTTATGTGCTTCTTTCTTCAATACTCCTGTCCACAGGCTAGCAAATCCGTCCGCCAACAGTATCCATAAGTGTTCGTGATCCAAGAGGAGCGGCGACCCCAAACCCCAGTAGATTTTGCGAACAGCATTACGTACAAGAGTCAGCGCCAATTCGAGGGCGCTTTCGAGAGTCAGCCCCACTTCGAAGAAGGGCTCCGCCATGAATGCCTTCCTAAATATAATTCTTACCTGACGAGTGAGGGCGACACTCCTTAAGTATATAGCTAGAGAACCCTTCAACCTTTGCACGGGGAGGGAGAGGGAGAGACAGAGAGAGTCTCTAACTACTAGGGGCGTTTTCGGGTGCGGTAACCGTCGGTATGTTCACGCTTCTTTCTCTGATTTGTGTTCTGGTACAACTTTTGTCCTTACGTGACCAACACATATATTATTATATTACAGTAATCAACACCCACACCCCCCACCACCACAAGAAAACCCATTTTATTTTGGAAAAAAAATTTGTGGTTAGGTAATTTAATAATATTATATTTAATTTGTTGAATTTTATTTCCTCCCAACCCCCCCACTCCACCACAGGAAAACCCATTTTATTTTGAAAAAAAAATTGGGGGTTAGGTAATTTAATAATAGGGTAAATTACAGTAAACCCCTCAATTTATAGGGTGATTTACGAGTCCATATTTGATTTTAGGGACTTTTATGAGTACATATTTAACGTCGAAAAAAATCTACAATTTGCTCCATCCATTAGCGAGATAGTTAGAAAATTCGTTATCTGCCTACATGTGGGACCCATTTTTTAATTGAGTGGGATTCCACGTGAACAAAAAACTAATAAAAAATTTATTGTTTAAATTATTTTTAAAATTTTTAATTAAAATTAAAATTAAAAACCTTACCCAGATTCTCTCTCTCTCTCTCTCTCTCTCTCTCTCTCTCTCTCGATTTCTTCCCCTTCCTCCCAATTTTTTCCCTTCTCGATTTCTTCCCCGATTTCTTCAACTGATTTTTTCCCCCTACCCAAGCGAGAAAACAAAATCGTTTTGCTTTTTTTGTTCGCACTAAAAATCAAAACTTGAAGTCTCAGACTCTCCATAGCTGAAACTACAAAGAAGCCACCCAAGGATATTGAAAGCGATGCGAAGAGAGCAGGCGTTGAAAGCCTTAGATTGGACGGTTGTCTTATTCGCGCCCTAAACAAGAAGAAAATTTCTTGTTCAGATCAAGCGAAGCCACATAAAGCTCCTCCTTTGATTGAACAAAGCCTGAAATTGGGGCTTTTTAGTGTTATGCACCTATCCTTTTTTATTCTCCGTTTATGAAACCCTTGTTTGTTTTAATAAAATAGGATTTGGCTCAGGATCGCCCATTTTTAATTTCAGGGTTTCTCTGAATTTGAAAGTTCTATCACTTGGTAGGTTTCCATACCAAGGCTCAATCCAATTAAGTCCGTAGCGTCTACCAATTTCGCCATATCCCTTTTTTTTTTTTTGTGATGTGATTAGGATCACATTATGATGCCGTCACCCTTTTTTCTTTTCTTTCATTTATATTATCTTGGAACCGTTGAATTCATTAGATACGGTTCCTATATTGAAAAGTGTTTTCTACTATTTGATTTCTTGTCTATTTTCTTTGATCTCTATCGGAGACCAGTATTTGGTCCAATCAGAAATGATTCTATCATTTCTATATCAGAAATTCAATATAGATATATACCGCATAACATATATATTATACTATATATAATATATTTATTATACTTAGATATGCCCCTATTTCTATCCGTGCAATTTTGAATACTTGAACGGTCGATTCTTCTTCTTCTTCTTTTTTTCATCTTAGCTTTCGCCTTTTTGAATGAAACCAGAGGAGTGTTTCATTATGATCTGAATTACACTTTTATCTTTCATTTTATTCTTATCCTTTTCTTAGGGCAGACCCTCTATAACATAACAAAAAAAAGGAAAATTTGAGTATTATTAATTTAAAATTTAATTACTAGCCATAACTAATACAATGGCTTTCCGTTAATTTATAATTAGAAGATAATTCTAAATAAAATATATAAAAAAAATTAAAATATATTTCATATATAATATATATGAAATATAATAAAATATCAAAAAAACATAGTACTATAGAATAGTAAAAAAAAAATCTTACTATTTAATTAAGCTAATTAAAATATTAATTATCGATAAACATATATTTGAGAAATAGATCGAAATTTAATATTCAAATATCCAATATTTTTGGAAATATTCTTTATATATATTTTTTATATCTTTATATATATATTTATTATTTTTATATAAATAATATTTCTTATGAAATAGCTAAGAATGAACAATTAATATCTCAGTAGTTTACTAAATTAGTATATGTGTACAATTTATGTTATGCGAGCCCGCTTAGCTCAGAGGTTAGAGCATCACATTTGTAATGCGATGGTCATCGGATTCGATTCCAATAGCTGGCTTTTCTCCATTTGTTTGATTTTTTACACAATTTAATTGATAATGTGAAATCAAAGTGAAAAACTTCTTTCCCTTTTCCCAAGGGTCACTGATCTATTTCTATTATTTTGTAGGAATTTCCAATTATGAATAAAAATTGGATTGGAGGAGTTCGGTCTCTGTAGAACAAATCAATTAAGATAAGAAAAAACCCTAAATTTTTATTATTTTAAATTCTTTTTATTTATATAATACAATTATTTATATACAATAAGGTACGGATATTGATACAATTCCTCTAATTATTTATTCTTTGTAATACTTCAGTAAATTTAAGCTTAATTTATCATATTTTAGTTTAGTTTTAATTTGTTTTATGAAATTTCGTAAAAAATAAGGAGTCTTTATGTCATGTTATAGAGGACCTCGTTTCAAAAAAATTAAATCGTCTGGGGCTTTACGAGGCTAACTAGTAAAAAGCCTAGAGCGGAAGCGATCTTAGAAACCAATCGCGCCCGCAAAAATCTCAATATCATATTCGTTTAGAAGAAAAAAAAATTGCGCTTTCATTATGGTTTCTGAACAACAATTACTTAAATACGTTGGATCGCGGAAAAGCCAAAGGGTGGTCGGGTTTTACTACAATTACTTGAAATGCGTTTAGATAACATCCTTTTCGATTAGGTATGGCTTGACTATTCCTCAAGCCCGCCAATTAGTTAACCACAGACATATTTTAGTTAATGGTCGTATAGTAGATATACCAAGTTATCGCTGCAAACCCGAAATTATTACGGTGAGGTGAGCAAAATCTAGGCTCGATTCAAAATTATCTTGATTCACCCCCAGCGAGAATTAACAAAACATTTGACTCTTCACCCATTCCAATATGAAGGATTAGTCAATCAAATAATAGACAGTAAATGGGTCGGTTTGAAAATAAATGAATTGCTAGTTGAAGAATATTACTCTCGTCAGACTTAACCATAACTAAAATAACAAGGGTTCGGGCAATTTTGCCCCCTTCATTTTGGCTTAAGTAAAGGGACCCGGGGTAAGTAAGGTAAGGGGTTTCATCTGGGGATTTTCTCTTATTCATGTATCATAGATCGGTAGGGTATTTTCATTCCTTGTTGATTTTGTCTAGTATTTTTCGTACCACATAAATTCGGGTAGGAATAGATAATCCATATCGAGAAAGGTCTAACTGTTGGAGTATCCATTCTTATTTGATGCATTGCAGTCAGTAACATTGGTGAATTAGTTGATTTGAGTACGGAAAGAGAGGGATTCCAACCCTCGGTAAACAAAAGTCTACATAGCAGTTCAATGCTACGCCTTGAACCACTCGGCCATCTCTCCTACATAATGATTATGGCCCAAAAATCGAGTGAATAGTGAGTCATTCATATTATTTTGGATAGGTATTATGTACATTCAATTTTAACTCTAAAAATAGAAAACTTTTCATCAAAGAAAAATCCTTCCTCGAGGTGGGGATAAAGATAAATCCTTTTTGGGAAAAATTGTAAAATAAGGATATATATCTATTCATGTTTTGAAGATGGTGTTTCCGCCCTTTCTAATATTTATACGGATTAAATCACTCAATTGAAACGAATCAATGATCGATATATATTTTTTAGACTGTGTTTAATGGATACCTTTAAATCATGATTCTATTTAGTTTACAATATTATTCAATTTTCATAAAATTATAAAATTTCTTTCCAGTTTTAGATTTTTCAACAACAACTCTTACTCCAACTTCTTAACCCATAAATTTATTCCAAATTCATGAACACTTGATTTTTTATTGATTCTGTCAAAAGAAACAATTTGAGTAAAAGGTCTTCCTTTTTAATGAATCCGTTTTTATGTTATTTAAATCTTGCACAATTCCTTTGTTTATGGGATCATTTTCTCACGAAGAATTAAAATAAATTATAGAATGGATTAATACACCTATGTCTAGATCAGGATAAATGGAAATTTTATTGATAAAACTTCTCAATTGTAGCCAATATCTTATTACGAATAATTCCGACAACCCGGGAGATAAAGAGGCATTCACCTATTACAGAGATGGTGCGATTTGATTATTTTTTATTTTTATTTTACGCTCTCGGTCTTAAGAGAAAGACAACATTATTCGAATAGGAAGAAAAAAATTATGAAAATAAATCTACACTTGTTGAAGGTGAAGTTTGTAAATAAAACAACGCATCGTGTATCCCGATTAATGCAGCCTCGGATGCTTCAATTGTTGATTCTAGAGTATTGAGCGAAAGGTTACACCTATGGGTTAGGTCAACCCTACTCCACTAGTACCAATAGGGTGCATAGGGGAAGAAGCACTACTACTAGGAATCAACACATGAAAACTTTGTTATAAATTATCCATTTTCCTTATCAGGATCGGGACTAACAATGGTTGGGACAACAAACATCCATCTCGTTCGTATTTTGGATACCCGTATAACCATTGAAGTGTTGAAGTGACTAATTCCTGCAAATTTAAGGCGTTGAAGACAAAGAAATTGTTGGAGTAACTTTTTTTTATCTAATACCAACATGCTTGATGTTAAGGAAGGATCTTCTACAAGAAGGTTGGCTAGAGATTTCTTGTAAAAACACTAGCCCCGCTTAGTTTATAATGAGAATATTTCAGTCTTTTTGATTCCATGTATTATTATCATTACGCACATAAAGGAGGAGCCGTATGAGATGAAAATCTCATATGCAGTTCTAAAGCGGAGATTCTTTGAATCGAATGGACCATGTGGATGTCGGCTGAATCGAAGGAAATTATCGGAAGCTTTACAGAATTATTATGAAGCTATCGACTAGAAATTGATCCTTATGATCGAAGTTATATACTCTATAACATAGGCCTTATCCACACAAGTAGAGGAACATCAAGCTTTGGAATATTATTTTGGGCCTAAGCGAAACCCATTCTTACCACAAGCTTTTAATAATATGGCCGTGATCTGTCATTACGTCGACTATCTCCACTATAGAAATAAAAAAGGAAAGAAAGAAAAAATCCTGTTAACGTTAATAAATACTAGAAACAAAGAGTAGGCTTTCTACATATGTATCGTTCAAAACAACGATTGTTATCAGTGTAACAAAGAAATAAACTTCATAAAAGTCGAAATATGAATATGAAGAAATAGGTATGCCTAGATACTTTACTTTTATTCTATGGATAAAGGATCTAATTGATAGAGGAAGCGCCGTAAAGATCTATTGGAGGTTTTGGTCCGATACAATAAGAAGCGCTTACTTATGTCATGATATGAGATAAAAGTTAGGAATCCACTTATGTAATAGAGTCGATCCCCTAAGGTATTGAGCAGCAGTGTAGCGTCAGATCCCAAAGATGGTAAGTCTTTTCCTTCTTATGAAGCTGCCTTTTTCAAAGATTCTATATAAATTTATATATGAAACCGAGATAGTTACCTTTAGAAAATTCGAATAATAGTGAAAACGCTTATGCTTTATTTTTCTGAAGGTGGGAGAAAAGATAAAACTGATTATAATAAAAAATTTAGTTTGAAACTCATGTAATTAACCTCTTTCCTTTGGTTAACTCGAGAAAAAAAAAGGGATATATCTATGAGAAATCTCATATAATTAGTATAGGGTAATGAAAAAATAGGACACCAAAAGAATTTGACCGCTGAGCCGATGAGGTCGGAAACTCTCAAGTACAATTCAAATTTGATCAATAAATTGACCAAGTACAAATTAGGTTTTGAAATTGATTTGAGTTTGGTGGGTTATGGAGACTGCCCTGCTTTTTATTTTTATTTTTATTTTTTTTGTAGGGGAAGATGGGGTAGTCAGCGAAGTTCATGGGGTTGGCTGGGTGTGTGGCGTGGGTTCCTAGAGGAGGGTTTGAAAAAAAGATCAAACTGTGCAATAAATAATTCACTAATTTGGCAGCTGGTTCTACACTTTCTTTCTTTGTTGCAAGTTGCCCAAACATAACAGAAGAAGAGAAAAACAAGAGGCCATTCACGGGCATTATTCTTCTCAGCGAATTGGGGGGCAATTTTGGAAGTGACCCAGCGAGCTTGTTGAAGCTCAGATCGAGCCTTCTCAAATTGGGAGTGAATTCATGGCGTCATCAAATCTCCTCACGAAGTAATCGAAGGATTAGCCTTCGATGCGATTGGCGTAGGTCCATGGAAGATTGGAGGCATTTTCATCGAGGCTCGATGGATCATCTGTAACTTCTTCTTCGTTGTCTGGGACGAACAAGAGCAAAGACTCAAACGTTGGCCCAGATCAACAGAGAGAGAGAGAGAGAGAAGATGAGTTTTTTTTGTGGTTGGGGTTTTTAGATTTTTTTATTGTTTTTCATTTATTTTATTAATTTTATGTCTTATGTGGAGTCCACGTCAGTTAAAAAGTCTCCATGAATGCGTGCGATAACTTGGATTTTATGTGATCATTATGAAAGGGGGCAAAGTGTAGGTTTTGCGACGTTGAGTATGTCTTTTCATAAATGTCACAAAATCGGATATGGACTCGTCAATGACCCTTATAGGTTGGGGGGTTTACTGTAGTTTGCCCTTAATAATATTATATTTAATTTGTTGAATTTTATTTATATTCAAGAATATGAGTAATCTGGATAATAATGCAAGTACTAATGTTAATCTTACTACTGAGAATAATGAAATCAAGGTAGATGATCATGCTTTATTGTAGAAGTATGTTAAAATGCTTGACAAGTTAGGGAAAGGAGCAAAAACTATGTTTGAATCAATTATTATCATAATACTTACAAAGACTCCTATTCTAGAGTCAAATTTCATTTGTTGAAAATGTCGGGAAATTGAATTGCATCTTGCAAAAAGGTTATTGATGAAGTTTTTTCAAAAATTAAAAAACTTGTGAGAGAATGTGAATATCGGTTAAAAAGTGCAGCTCTAAGATAAGTGTCTTTGCCTAATACGGGTTCTGCCTAATATTGCGTGCAGAGGGGAGACGAAACCCATTTTGGAATGGGAGGGATATGGGCTATCATTTTGGAAAATGTAGGAAGGGCGTTATGGGAAAAATGAAAAAATCATTAAAAGGAGCCAGCTGTTTTTTTTTTCAAAGCAGCTTTGAGAAGTTGGGTCCAACCTGCTTTGAAAAATTGCTTCGGATGACTCGAGATTTTAAAATAAGATGACTTGATTTCTTTCACCAAACACTTTCAGTTGCAAAAATTATTTTTAAAGCCGCTTATTTTTTAAGCACGGCCACCTAAGACTCGTATGATTAATACTCTTTAGTTATAATTTAAGCAAAAATTATGATATTCTTGTTATAATTAATAATTAAAGAGTATTTTAGGAATAATGGCGAGTGGAAAGATAGAATTGTGTTTTTTCAAATTTATATGATAAGTGGGAAAATAGGATATATAAAGGTCTTTTATTGCTCAAAATTATTGTAGCAATGTGGTCTTTTATTGCACAAACACATAGGGAATTAGGTTCTTACATGGGTCCGCATGAGATTTTACATAGGAAGTAGCTAGCTAGGAAAGACCCTGAGAGAAGTAGAAACTATACAAACAGTAGAGACAGGGCTTTTATATTATGTTCTAAAGAGGTCTGGTAAGGTCTGAATTTTTTGTTGCTCCTTGCCATAAACTGCTGCAGATACAGGGATTTTTATAACAGAACAAGAACATCCTAGAATATGGGAGTAAATGCTAACCACCAACTACTATCTGAGAGAAAACTTAATTACCAGCTGCTATCTTAAACACAAGAGGAATGCTAATCAAAGTAGCTCAAAAGCGACTGTTATCATAATCTCCGCATGAGTTTTTATTATTATTGAACTTTCACATTGGAGTTACAAAATTAATTAGCTCATTACATGGATTCGACGAGAAGTACCATCAACATCAAGACTGAATTATTGAATATGGACAACATTCTACTGCCTTCCCGCTTTGTTGTCAACACTGCATGCATGGACCCAACACTCTCTCTGTCTCTCTCCATAGGGCATCGCTTGAAAATTGGGTTTTTGTTTTTGGCTAACTTTCGAGCGTAAGTTTGGAAATTGTATTGTGCAAGTTTAATTGGGCATCACTTTCTTTCACTTACTTCCTTTACTTGGTTTGATTTCTACCCTTTGTTTTCTTTGTGGCTGGATGGTCACCCTTTCATTTCCTTGTGTGGTTTGGGGTCCTTGTTATGTATTATCTCTTATCTTTCTGTGATGTAAGGTCATCTTCAAGTGGGGAGGGCTATATTTAGCCCTTTAATAAATGATTTTATAAGGAATAGTGTGAGGTTACATTTTAATCATCTCCAGCAACAAAGGGCTAAATTTAATATTTTAAAAGTTTTAGTATATTATGTAAATTTATTAGTTAATTTAATTAAACTACTATTTATATCATATTTAAAATACATTTTAGAAGATAAAATTATTTTGGGATAGAATTTTTGACATTCACGTGTTGGCACGTGATTAGCCCCATAGATTTCTTATTATTATTTTTTTCCTTGTTTCAGTCATTCTCTTGTTTTAAAAACAACTTAAAAATTAAATTAAATGGAAAAAGATGAAGGATAGTTTGTAAAAGAATGAAGAGAATGTGAGAAATTATGTAAAAATATGAAATTGATGAAGGATAATATGTAAAATGATGAAGATCTTGTGCGAAATTATGTAAGAATCAAGTAGGTATTTATACAAAAAATTTAGGAATTTTTTAGAATTTTCTTTTTTAAGAATCTTGACATGACCTTTGCTTGATGCTAAATGGATGGAAAGATGCCACGATGATCCACTTGATGAGAATCGGAGAGGTGTCTTTCTAATAAGAAACGAACCCCGTCCAGATAACCAATTGATGCTGCACAATGTATGGTTTAGGGGTCCTTTGTTTCCACGGCCTAGAATTGCACCGTGCAATGAGGACTTGCCAATGACAGGAATTTTTTCCTTACTTGTTTCTTCTTGCATTAGCTTCACAATCTCAGCAAACCCTTTCTCAGTGGCCAGATACAAAGAGGACTTTCCTTCCGTATTACAATCAAAATGAATGAAACGATGGGCCTCTATCAAACACTTTGCTAAAGAGGTCTATCAAACACTTTACCATGAATTTTCTTACTTTTCCAATTTCAACACTCAATATCGGAGAAAAAAAATCCCAACATGCATTTCATATCTTATTTCTTCTTTCTCTTTGTTCTTATTGGTAACTCTATATTATACTATGTTTTTTTTATTTAGTTTTTAAAAATCTATCTATAGTTGAGATGAAGAAGATGACGAAAATAGTTGTGGGAGCAAATATTTCCGTCTCCAATCAGGGCACGCCACGTGGAAAAGAAGATTATCTCTTAAATTAATTAATTGAACCAGTTTATCTGGCCAATTAATTAATTGGGATAAATATCTTAATTAATGGGATATTATCTTTATTTAATGAGATAATACCATTAATTAAGATATTATCCTAATAAAGAGAAGATAATATCATTAATTCAGATATTATCTTCATAAAAAGAGATAATATCGTTTAATTCAGATATTATCTTCAATAAAGAGAAGATAATATCATTAAATCGGATATTATCTAAGTCGACTCGATCTCTACGAAACCCTAGCCGAGGCTCCTATAAATAGGCTGCTTCATTCATCATTCAAGAACATCTAAACCTACTCCTTATGCACCCGATAAAAATACCCGAAGCTCTTTCTCCCTCTCCACTCTCCATATTTTCTCCACACGGCTCTGGCCACCACACACGGCTCCGGCCGCCCGGTTCACATTCTACATAAACACTACTTCGTGCCCTTTGCTTACCTGACCTGCAGTCGGATCTAGCAACCTCCGTGGCACCGCCACCGAGCATGGTGGAACCTCCCATCAAGGTGGGCTCGTTACCACCACTGACTTAGGCCCGGTCTTGGAGTAACTTCAAGCATTCCCTCCATTGCCTCCACGCTCGATGCATGCTCCTCCATACACATCCAATGAAACCCTAGCCCATGTGCAATTGGGCTCCACACACTTCTCTCCTCCCGATCCACGAAGTCAAGCAGATCTTAATATGAGAGTTAACAGCTAGGTCAGAGGATGGACGACCAAACCAATCTGATGAGGCAGCTTCTCTACCAAATAAACTTGGTTCAAAACCTTGACCTTGGACAACCGGGCGAAGAGAGAATGATGGATGAACGCACCTATCGGCAGCTCGATGGGTACCAAGCAGGTCGGCGAGGAATGGGCGGACAAGGAGAGGACAACAACGTGATCAACTTGTCGTCATGTCACAAGCATCTGCAAGCCACACACAAAGCAGCGTCACGAGAAAGACTCGGCCCACGACTTGACGCGTTTGCGCTCGCTTTGGGCCCGCAGGAAATGTTCATGAAAGCTAGGTTCCCGGGAGGTCAAGCGACAATCGCCACAATCGAGGATCATGAAGAGGTGCTCCGCTACCGCTCGCAGAGAAATATTCACGAGGCTAGGCCCCCAAGGAGGTCAACAGTAACCCGCACAATGAAGACCGTGAAGAAAGGCACTCCAGCGGCCGCTCTAGAAGAACCAATTCTCATCGCCAAGTTCTGAAAATTCCTGCATAAGCATGGTCCACCAACACGCCGCCTAAGGCAGACCAGGCCAAGAAGATCAACCCTTGCAAACCAGCGAGGAAGTTACTCGGTCTCACCCAAATCATAAAGGTCATCAGCGTGACCGACTAGCCATGTGTGCGGAAGACGTTGAGAAGCTTGTGAATAACCGACTTCGAGACTTAAAGGTTGGTGGAAATTTCGAAGATGCACTACGTGTTGAGGTAGACCGAGCAAACTCATCACCTTTCACCGTCGAAATTGAGCAGGCTCCCAAAACGATTCTCAACGCCCTCTTTTACATGCTTCAAAGGCGATTCCGATCCCAAAAGCCATCTGAAGCATTTTAAGAGCCTTATGATCCTCTACAAAGTCGAAGACGCGCTAATGTTCAAGGTGTTTGCGATGACTTTGCAAGGAGCAGCTGGGGAGTTCCACACCCGCCATCCGGGTCGATCAGCAGCTTCAAGGAGCTTGCTTATATCTTCACTAAAAAATACACTTCTTATCGGTTAATCAAGAAGAATCCTGACCATCTATTCAACCTTTGCACAAGATGTCAATGAATCCCTGCGAGACTACATCAAGAGGTTCAAAGCGGAGAGGGCAAACATTGTAGGATGTGATGACCAAATTGTGTCCTCTACCTTCAAGAGGGGGTTGTCAGCGAATATGAGCTGTATCGATAGCTGACCATTTATCCTCGTCAAACAACGGTAGAAGTCTTCGCTGTAGCAGAGCACTCACGTATTATGGGATGGACGACCGGATCGCCACGAAGAAGGCTGATCAAGTAGTTGAGCAGAGCAAGCCAAGAGCGGCAGCGCGGATCACGCCTCGGGAAGGTGCTTGAGAGCTACACCAAGTTCACTATCCGATACACCAGATCTGGCCCAGTAAAGACATGCCTTGGTTGAAGAAACCATCAGCCTTTAAAGGGAAACCCAACCAAGAAGGATACTAGTAGATACTGCACATTCCATGAAGGGCATGGTCATTACATAAATGACTGCTTCGCTTGGAAAAGGCACCTTGAAGATCTAGTCGAGGCGGCCATTGCATGGAATTCATCGCAAGGAGGGCTATCCAGCAAATCAAGGATTGTGACGCAGCTAACGATGAACCTTCACGAAAAATGTCTTATGGATCAACACGATCCTAGCTGACTCAAAAGCCCAGACCGACCACCGAGGGGGCAAAGAAAGATCAAGCAGGCGACTTCCGTCTCCTAAGCCGTCACTAGCTACCAAGTTGTGGAAGACGAACCTTTCTTCATCTTTCAATGGAAGGAAGTTCTAAGACAATGAAATACCCATCACCTCCAAGGGTACTATCCATGAAGCTCTTCACTTATCAGCTCGGCTCTAAGCAGGTGACCAAGCCTTCCTCACCTCCATTGAAGACAAGTTACTTTTGATGTTACTCATGCACTCATCTTTTTTGTTCGATAAAGCAATGTAGTCACACAGACATCAATACAAGTTCAAGCTTTTCTTTCCAATGAAGTATTCACAAAAGCAATCGACACGTTTCTGGACGTAGGCCAAACGGGCCACTCTCAACGACCGTCTGCTGGCGTAGGAAAACGGGTCACACACATCGACACGTCTCGGCGTAGGCCAAATGGGCCACTCTCGCATCGACACGTCTCGAGGCGTAGGCCAAGCGGGCCACACTCATCAACACTTCTTGGCGGACGTAGGCCAAAGCGGGTCACTCTCATCGACACATCTCGAACGTAGGCCAAACGGGCCACTATCATCGACGCGTCTTAGGGCGTAGGCCAAACGGGTCACACACATCGACACGTTTTCGGACGTAGGCCAAGCGGGTCACACATAACGGACTGCGTCTGCGGGCGTAGGCCAAACAGGCCACTATCGCATCGACACGTCTTTGGACATAGGTCAAGCGGGTCACACATATCGACACGTCTGGCGTAGACCAAGCAGGCCACTATCGCATCGACACGTCTCGGGCGTAGGCCAAGCGGGTCACACACATCGACATGTCTTTGGACATAGCCCAAGCAGGCCACTATCATCGACACGTCTTTGGGCGTAAGCCAAGCAGGTCACACCATCGCCGACACGTCTCGGGCGGACGTAGGCTAAGCGGGCCACACACATCGACACGTCTGAAGCATAGGGCACACGGGTCACTCTCATCTACATGTCTTGGACGTAGGCTAAACATGCCATGGCCATTGACAGCGAACACTCCTCCTATCTAGCGGCGGATAATCGGGATCAAGACCATTCGCTCATCCTCGACATTCTTAGCAAGGCAGACCATTGTCTTTTTCGATGCTCGCTCGGCCGAGCAACTAAGCGCCACTCGCTCTAACCTTCTTATTTGCCAATCACGATGTCACCCAGTGGTCCTTGCCTCGAAAAGAAGCGAAGAAAAATATACGTGCTCAACTTACCTTGGGATGCACGGCAACTCCTCTCTTCGACAAGCAGTACAAAATTCTCCAAGATCTTTCTCAAGCTAGAAAGTAGAAGTTAAGTTTGCAATGTAAGAAAGAGTGAAGAGAAGCCACTGTATTTGTACAAGTTGGACAACTCAGTCAAGAAGGAATCGCAAGCTCATTCCTATTGAGAATCCAACTCCAAGAACGATTAAAGCCTCGCCAATTAGTAATCCGATCTACAAAAATCCCGACACGGTTGGAGAGCCCGAAAAAATAATTTCATCTCCTACATGCCACACACGGCGCCATCAGAAGCGAGGGCATTTGTGGGACAAATATTTCCGTCTCCAATCAGGGCACGCCACATGGAAAAGAAGATTATCTCTTAAATTAATTAATTGAACCAGTTTATCTGGCCAATTAATTAATTGGGATAAATATCTTAATTAATGGGATATTATCTTTATTTAATGAGATAATACCATTAATTAAGATATTATCATAATAAAGAGAAGATAATATCATTAATTCAGATATTATTTTCATAAAAAGAGATAATATCGTTTAATTCAAATATTATCTTCAATAAAGAGAAGATAATATCATTAAATCAGATATTATCTAAGTCCGACTTGATCTCTACGAAACCCTAGCCCCGAGGCTCCTATAAATAGAGTACTTCATTCATCATTCAAGGTACATCTAAACCTACTCCTTATACCCGAGAAAAATACCCGAAGCTCTTTCTCCCTCTCCACTCTCCATATTTTCTCCACACGGCTCCGGCCACTACTCACGGCTCCGGCCGCCCTTGGTTCACACCCTACATAAACACTACTCTGTACCCTTTGCTTAGCTATTATTTTTCTACAAACACTCGAACTAACTTAGGCATCGGAAGGCCTTTGGCCAACACCCCCCGGGTGTGGTCTATTTACTCCAATCTGTTTTACAGGAATTGAGGAAGAGAGAGAAGGAAGATCGAAGGTTGAAGGATCTAGAAGCGAATATTCTCCCGTGAGATTATTTGCACAAACAATAGTGTCAAATAAAAAAACCCAGTTTTGTCCCTTTGCTTTTTCTGTGAGAAATGGTTGTTTCAACTTCATAACAGCATTGATCTGAAGAATAAGAGGAGAGAGAAAACTCTTGAAAGGAAGAAAGGAGACTGCATTCAATGCTCTCTGGAAGAAAAAAGGGTAAAAATGAGAAAAGGGTAAAAAAGGGAAGAAAGGAGACTGCATTCTTTAGCAGACTTTTTTTGAAAATTTAAAATTTCATAATTTTTAAAATTATTTATCAACATACTATGTTAACGAGATAATTATGTCAGATTATTACTAGAGATAATTATGTCAGATTATTACTAGAGATAAATATGGTCAAATTAATTATCAACATACTATTTGTGCAAATAATCTCGCGGGAGAATATTCGCTTCTAGATCCTTCAACCTTCGATCTTCCTTCTCTCTCTTTCTCAATTCCTGTAAAAAAGATTGGAGTAACAGACCACACCTAGGGGTGTTGGCCAAAGGCCCTTCGATGCCTAAGTTAGTTCAAGTGTTTGTAGGAAAACAATAGCTAAGCAAATGGTACGGAGTTATATGTATGGTGTGAACCGGGCGGGCGGGCGGAGCCGTGTGTGGTAGTGAGTCGTGTGGAGAAAATATGGAGAATGGAAAGGAAGAGAGAGCTTCAGGTATTTTTCTTGGGTTTAGGAGTAGGTTTAGATGTACCTTGAATGATGAATGAAGTAGTTTATTTATAGGAGTCTCGGGGCTATTTCGTAGAGAATATGTTGAGTTTATTCTCTACCCAAATTCGTTGGGATCGAGTCGGACTTAGATAATATCTTATTTAATGATATTATCTTCTCTTTATTGAAGATAATATCTGAATTAAATGATATTATCTCTTTTTATGAAGATAATATCTGAATTAATGATATTATCTTCTCTTTATTAGGATAATATCTAAATTAATGGTATTATCTCATTAAATAAAGATAATATCTCATTAATTAAGATATTTATCCCAATTAATTAATTGGCTAGATAAACTGGTTCAATTAATTAATTTAAGAGATAATCTTCTTTTCACATATTTTGAGATTAAACTCACTTAATTCCAATATTTTCACATCAAACCAAATTCATAAAGTACCCAATAAAGTCACACAACTTAATAAGATTTTCCACAAACATAATAAAACAAAGTATTATTTTTGAGGTTATTACATAATTAGATTGTAATACGTTTTAAAAAATAATAAGTATCAAAAGGATATATTTTTTTAAAGGATGGTATAAATAAATATGTAAATGTTTGGTGATGTGTTCAAGAAAAACATGATTATATTTGGTGGTAGTAGTACGATTATGTTCGTGATATGATTATATTTAGTGATATGATATATTGTTCATCTTATTTATATATATATAATTGTTGTATTAATAATTGACACAAATTAATGTGCTAATCATCCAATTATAAACTAGGAATGAGTAAAGAAAAGTAAATGAAATGAAACAAATTATATATGTGATTTAAGTGATATAATCATAATCCTAAACTCTTATTTATACATAATTATATATGTATCTGCAGCTAAGGGGCGGGCTTTTATGGGTGGGCCTCGGCTTCTTGGGCTTAATTGGGTCGGGCATAGGGTGAGACCGCTCAGATATCTGCCAAGCCTGCTTGGCGACCTAAAGCGGGTAGAACCATCTCAAAGCCCATAACGGTCGGACGGGCAGGCTTTTTCCAATGGGCGGACGGGCTTTTTCCAATGGGCAGGCGGGCCCCCATCGACCCATGAGCCCACGGCCAAATGATGAGGCCTATCTCCAGCTAACTTGTACGACACACGCAACCAACACCAATGTATAATGAGTAGCATTTTTACTCATCTAACCACCAATTTCAAGAGACTTGACATATCAAGGGACGCATTTACATTCTGGGCTGTATGGGGTGTAGCGACAATTTTTATTTTTTATTTTATAACATTTCAAATATCCATGTAGTCTTGAAAAAAAAATCTCAACCCATCCCATTTGAAACCAGTCACTCAATGAAACTTTATGCAAATGACAAAATTCACCTTATTGAATGTATTTGCAATATAATATTAGGGGCAAACTTTGTCATTTGAATAAATTTTTTTATAAATAAAATCATTAATTTTTAGACGAAAAATCAACGAAAAAGAATTTTGTTAAAACAATTTAGAGAGAGATATAGCTTGGTTCAAGTCAATGTTGGGTACGTGCATGATGCATGCAATGTCGAAGGCAAAACAACGTGTTTCTCGTGTATATCCAATAATTCAGTCTTGACGTTTATGCTTATCAACTTATGTTGTACCAATATTCAGTCAAGTGATAAGTAATTTATATTGTAATTAAGGTCTCCACCAATGTATAATGGGTAGCATTTTTACTCATCTAACTACCATATGTTTAAGGCCTGACATATTCAGGGATGCATCTACATTCTGGGCTATATCAGTTGTAGCTACATTTTTTTTTTTTTTTAAAACATTTCAAATATCCATGTAGTCTTGAAAAAAAACTCTTGTAACCATGTAGACACAACCCATCCCATTTGAAACTAGTCCACTCAATGAAACTTTATGCAAATGATGAATGTATTGCAATATAATACTGGGGGCAAACTTTGTCATTTGAAGGAATTTTTTTTATAAATAAAATCATTAATTTTTTGACAAAAAAAAAAAAAAAAGAATTTTGTTAAACCAATTTAAAATCTCAAAGGTTGTTGGTGTAATTCTTATTGCTGAGGCATACCAATACATGCTTCGGTGGAGAGAGAGAGAGAGAGAGAGAGAGAGAGAGAGAGAGAGGTAATAGCTTGGTTCAAGTCAATGTTGGGTCCATGCATGCAGTGTTTATCGAGTATATCCAAAAATTCAGTCTTGATGTCAATGCTTATCAACTTACGTTGTACCAATATTCAGTCAAGCGATAAGGTAATTAATATTGTTATTAAGGTCTCCAGCTAACTTGTACGGCACACTTAACCCCAAAGGGTAAGGGTAAGGCAAAAATAAGACAAAGTTTTTCACTATTTATGTGAATAGTGGCAACCTTGTCTTCTTTGGTTCCACCCAAAAGGCAATGGCGAGAGTAATTACTATTCACTTTAATTTATTTTCTATTTTTATACTTAAACCATTAATTTTGATGAGCTTTTCGGATAAGATTTTCAATTGCCACGTGTCAATATTTTTTATAAAATTCTCACCTGAAAATTCAGATAACATTTTCGGATAAATTTTCAAATTAAATTTTTGGATAAGATTTTCGGTTGCCACGTGTCCATATTTATTATAAAATTCACATCTCACTCATCATACAATTGAAATACCTACTCACTCATCATACAATTGAAATACTCCCGATCCTCATAGTTCGACACAATCGAGTATAAGGACGACTCAACCATTGTGAGAGCGCAGTTCCACCGGATCATGATGTAAGTGGCGGAGGTATATGAGGGCCTGAAGGGGCCTGCCCCCCCCAAAAGTTTCATAATATTTGATTTGTGGTCTTCTGTTCCTACAGATTTTAGAAAGTAAATATGATAATTTTGCTTGTGGCCCTCTCAAGATGTGTTTCTCTTTCCAATTAAATATATATAATAATAACCACTTGCCACTTGACAGAAGGTTGTGAATGTTTCTATCCTCACGCCAGTTTTGGTTTTTTAAAAAGTAGAATCTCATGTCCATCAATATATTAATAAAAAAATTAAAACAGTCAATCAAATAAAGTTTCAAAAAATTTCCTTTATCAAATAGGAAATAGACTTTTACCCAAATAAAAAAGGATTGAGATTTTAATTTTTGTTCCTATATAAAGCAACATGAACTTAGTTCAAAGCAGCCGCACACAACAAAAGAAAATATTGAATTTGGTTGTTTGCTCTCCAACCTCCTACTTCAGAATTTCTAATTCCAGGTTAGATAACTTTACATAGTCATATATTTTTTTCCTTTGTTTATTTACTTTTTATGAGAATATATTTGTATATGTTCTATGCATAGAATATGATTTTATTTTTTTATTTTGGTTTGTGGTATAATTTATCATGTCCTTAATAAAATTTGTAATTGGTTTGTAGATGAAGAAACAACCTAAAATTGATGGATTTTTCAAACGAAAACATATTGAAGTTACCTCATCTGTACTGATTATAATATTGAGACAATAGCGTATGAAAATCGTTTGGATCTCCAAGTGAGACTACTGATAATGAAGTTGATATTAGTACTTTAGAGCGCGACCCAGGGCTACGTCCGCAAATATGGAATTATCCTGTTAATCAACGTGACGAAATTCGACGAGCTTACATTAATGTCGGTCCATACCAACCTATACTTTCCAAGTATCCAAAATCTGGATCATTAACTCATTAGCGTAGCTTTCAAAGTTCATGGTTCAAATTATTTCCTTTGTGGTTAGAATATTCACCTGTGAAAGATGCAGCTTTTTGTCTACCGTGCTATCTTTTTAACAAACCATCTGGACATTCTGAAAAAATGCTTTCACTCTTGAGGGATTTCAAAGTTAGAAGAAAGTTAGAGATGGAAAAAATTGTTCTTTTCTAAATTACGAGGGGAAAGATCCTAACTCCCCCCATAAGATTGCTGAAATATCATGTTTGGATTTGATGAATCAATCAGCATATACAGAAAGTCGTTGAGAATTATTCTTCCCAACAAATTGGACAATCGACTACGACTTAAGGCAACAATTGAAGCAGTCAGGTGGCTTGCATTCCAAGGATGTGCTTTAGAGGCCATGATGAAAAAAAGAATTCAATCAATCATGGAAAATTTCTTCAAATGTTAGAAATATTGGCTGCATATAATGAAAATTTGCTGGAGTTATCTTAGATAAAGCTCCCAAAAATGCCTTTTACACATCACCATAGATCCAAAAGAAATTTTACATGTTTTTCAACTAAAGTGAAGAAAGCAATCTATGAAGAAATTGGGGAATCAAAGTTTTGTACAATTGTTGATGAAGCACGTGATGAATCCAAGAGAGAGCAAATGACTATAGTGTTGCGATTTGTTGACAAAGAAGGTCATATTCAGGAGCGCTTTTTGGGCTTGTTCATGTGTCGACACTGAGGCATTAACTCTGAAAAAAGGTATATACTCTATATTGTCTCATAATTCACTAAATATTCAAAATATTAGAGGACAAGGATATGATGGTGCAAGTAACATGCGAGGTGAATGGAATGGGTTACAAGCTTTGATTTTGAATGATTGCCCATATGCTTACTATGTTCATTGTTTAGCACATTGATTACAATTGGCATTAATTGCATCATCAAGAGAAGTTATTCATGTTCACCACTTTTTCACTAAATTGACTTCTATTGTCAATATTGTTGGTGCTTCATGCAAGCGTAATGATGAACTGAAAAATGCTTAAGCTGCTGAAATAAGACTGGGAAAGGAATGAACCAAATTGGCACCTTACAACATGATGGTGATACTCGTTGGGGTTCTCATTTGAAATCAATTACTAGCTTGGTAAATATGTTTAGTGCAACATGCATAGTTCTAATTAATATAATTGATAACGGAACTACTTATTCTCAACGAGGAGATGCTGATGCAGCTTATGAGGCAATGACTTCATATGAATTTATCTTTATCTTACATCTTATGAAAGAACTTATGGAGATCACTAATGATCTTTGTCAAGCTTTGCAATGTCAATCCCAAGACATCATAAATGCCATGAATCTTGTTTCTTCCACTAAAGCACTCATCCAAGAATTAAGAGATGATGGATGGGATTCTTTGCTTACCAAGGTGAATTCTTTTTGTGAAGCATGGAACATAGATATCCTAGATATGAATGCTCGTTATGTTGCAAGACGAGGTAGAGCTCGCCATCAACAAGATGATTTTACGATTAAGCATTATTATATGATAGATATTTTTTATGCTACAATAGATTCTCAACTTCAAGAATTAAATAGCAGATTTAGTGATCAAACAACATAGCTGCTTATTATGGGGTCGGCTTTGGATCCTCGTGAAGTGAATAAATCTTTTAGGATTGATGATATTTGTCAATTGGTAGATAAGTTCTATCCACAAGACTTTGAAGATCATGAGAAGATAGGTTTGAGAAGACAACTTCGACATTTTGAGAGTGACGTCGTTAGACTTCCCAGAGTTCAAAAACTTGTCAACAATTTCTGATCTATCTCAATGGATGGTAATGACTAGAAGATCAACGACATATCCACTTGTTTATAGAGCGGTTGTTCTTGTGCTTACTCTTCCTGTTTCTACAGCAACTACAGAGCAATCATTTTCTGTTATGCGTATAGTAAAAACTAGGCTCCATAACAAGATGGAAGACGAATTTCTCACAGACTCTTTGATTATGTACATCGAAAGGGAAATTGCAGAAAAGTTTAGCGTTGACTCAATCATAGATGGTTTTCGAGATATGAAAGAACGACGAGTGTTATTTTGATACCTAATTGAATAAACAATTATTTTTTGCCTTTAATTTTTCCAAACATTGTTAAGGTTGAAAATTTGAAATTTTTTAATGTCTTGTTTGGTTTATATATTGGCCCCCCAACACATAAATTCCTGGCTCCGCCACTGCATGTGGGGGAGTATTTTCCTTCGGATGACGTAATAGTGCCATTATTTCATACCGAATGCACCAACGAACCGATTATGGCAAGAAATGAAATTGGAAAGAAATATATATTAAAAATGACATTAAATTGAATAAAACGGTAACTAATCTTTTTTACCTTGTCGCCTAGATTTGACCTCTTCGAACGTTTGTCCACGACCCTCCGGCTTCGATGGAAGAAACCATTTATATTTTTGCACAAATGGAATTTTGTAGTAGAAAATTTGGTGTAGAAAGTGAAAAATATTGGAAGGAGATGAATTTATATATGAAGATTTAGTATGGAAAGTGAATAATTGGTAGGTATTTATAGAAAAAATTTCAAAATTTTTTTTATATTTTTTTTAAAATTGTTTGATATTTTTTTTCAGCCTTTGGATTGGGCAAGACTTTTTGATTTGAGGCTCCAGGAGAAGCCACATGGCTTGTAGCCATTGGGCTATGTGGGTTGGTGGGTCAGTGCTAACATCACGCTAGTGGGTCCCATGCCTTGCTCGGGCTGGGTTTGGTGCGCTGTAGGTGGAACTGTTGCTAGGGCAAGGCCCTAGTGCTGCACTTGCTCTAATGGGTAGCATTTTTACTCATCTAACTACCATTTTCAAGGCCTGACAAATTCAGGGATGCATCTACATTCTGGCTATATCAGCTGTAGCTACAATCTAAAAAATAAAAATAAACATATTAATCTTTGGACAAAAAATCAACAAATTGTGAAAATAATTTAAAACCTCAAAGGTTGTTCGTGTAACTCTTATTGCCGCTGAGGCCTACCAATACAAGCTTTGCTAGAGAGAGAGAGAGAGAGAACTCAAAAGTAATTAGGGTTTAAACTGATATGTTTATTCTTCTCTCAATGAGCGATATATATAAGGTAAAGAGCCAAGTGTTGAAAAGAAATAAGTTTGGGGGTATTGGTAACTAATCAAAAGAGGTAATGAAGTGTGACCAATGTCATTACTACAAAAATCGAAATAGACGACGGGAAACCACCGTCGTATATAAGGTTTTCCAACCGTTATGAAATCGACTGCCATCTTTTGTATTATCAACAACAATAGACGGTTAATAACCGACGTTGTTAAGGAATTCAACGTCCATATTTATTACTAACCAATGTGTAATTACTATATAATTAGCCTAAAATGAAATCTCTGACAACATTAGACGACGGTTTTATGAAAAAGGAGACGTCTAAAGACTATTACATGTCATGATCCAAAGGAGAACCGACGTATAGATAATTATCCACATCTCTAAATGAAGGGAAAAAGACTTGGATAAGCTAGAAACCGTCGTGGTTAATATTTACAACGTTAAACTTTAAAAAAAACCAACGTGTGAACCATAAACAACGACGTACGCACAAACCAACAAACATTTAAAGAGTATTACATGTCATTTGTCTTTCAATAACTGTCGTAAAATAAAATAACTACATCCTGCACTAGGCATCATAGACGCTTATGTATTTATCCACGTCATAACTATAATACAAACCGTCCGTTAACTCATTGACACGTCTGTTTTTTTCGAGAATCGTCGTTTAAATAGAATAAAGAAGGCCCTTTAACAGAGGTAGACGTCACTTTTTCTAAATAACCGACGTCTAAAATATTTAAAATGACAGAATATTACTCAATATCGACGTACAAAACTCTTCCCCACATTGGTTTATCTCAAGGGATGGCGTTATAAATAGTATTTAAGGCGTGGATAGAAACATAACCGCCGTGGATTATAGATTCAATGTCTGTTGCTTTAAAATAAAGGACGTGGTTAATTACTTCACTACGTCTAGAGATCCACCTGCTTGACGTTGTAATTACTTACCACGTCGGTTCTTATTACATGATGACGTGGTTGTCCTTTTAAAAGTCGCTTGTTTGACCTACCGTGACGTGTATGTATGTGGAGACATCATTGTTATAGACTAGCAAACGTGCAGAACATTTGTCACGACCGTTAATTGAACTGAAAGGCCTTTGTTTTGAGGTTTAGATGACGGTTTATTTTAAGCAAACCATCTTGATTTTTTTTTAGATGTCTGTTTTTTTGTTTTACGATCGCTGCCTTTGAAACCCGGACGTTGTTTTTATCTTAGACGATGTGTTTCAATTTTTATCCCCGATCATTGATTTACATAGTTTAACCAAGCTTTTAAATTTTTGATTTGTCTTGCCCAAAGCCTGCATAATGAAAATGTGATAAGAATTAAAATGTTGTACAAAATTATTAATTAATGTCATACAATTAACTGAATAACTAAGGTCATACATTACAACAATCAATCAATCCATATGTCTTCACATCCATCTCTAATATTTTCATTCCCAAACTCACCCACTAGGTCATCAAATGTGTCAACATTTGGTATCCCTCTAGTAAATGGCTCACACTCAATTCTAGTATCACCTAGCACATCATCACCAATAACATCATTATATTCTCTATTAGGCATTGATAACACTACCGACCAACCATGATGCATTGGGTCATCAACATAAATACTTGTTTGACTTGAGAAGCCATAACAAATTGGTCATTCCTATGTCCAATTTTACTCAGATCTACAAGGGTAAATCCAAGTTCGTTGACTACAAGGCCCGAAGTGTTATCTATCCAATCACACCTAAAGACTGGGATTCTAAACTTTTGGTAGTCAATATCCCAAATTTCTTGAATAACACCATAAAACCCCATGATCGGAGACAATAGGTGTAACTTGCATAGTATGTAAGTAAATAACTCTACTATTTTGGACAGTTCGCACGTCATCTTGTGCCTTGGAAGAAATAAACCCTGCAAATTAATCATATATACCTTAATTCAATCTAACATATAGAATGGAAGAAACTTAAAAGTTGATGCATGTCATTCAATAACATATATATACTCTTAAACCGAGCCATTGAATGAAAGTAATTGTGCTTATCTTGCAGCCACTTTATTCTCTTTCTAAATTTTGGATAAGTGGTCTTGATGTGGATCATATGTTCTCGACATTGACACCAAAAAGTCAAGCATTATGATTCCTTGTATATAAGATAAATATAAGGAATAATAATGTTTAAAATGGCTCCATATGAAAAATAAAAGTCATACGTACTCGATATAAGGTAGGACTTCCTCCGTATTCTCCAAGACAAATAAATATGCCTGGTTTAACAAGTCCCGATCAACTAAGCTTACTCGCCAACTTGATAATGGCTTCGAAACTCCCATCTTCACTTGAAGGCACTCCAATCAGATAACTCAGATAAATGTTGGTGCAAAGCTCTACAGCTTCTTTAGCTATATACCGCTCAGCAATGCAACCTTCCGGACGAGTATGATTCTGAACATACCCTTTTAGCACTTTCATATACCTTTCAAACGGATACATCCATCTAAAATATATTGGGCCACATAGACAAACTTCTCTGACAAGATGTACTACTAGATGAACCATGATATCAAAGAATGAAGGGGGAAAGTACTTCTCAAGCAAACACAAAGTAACTACTACATCTTCCAACTTATCTAGCTTGGAAACATCCAATGCATTTTTGTGTACATATACCATTGAAGAAGAAGAACAATTGAGTTATTACATACCTTG